>NC_044985.1:126346201-126446466 GCF_008728515.1 Papio anubis
GCAGACATTTTCAATGATAACACAGGGGGTGCTGGGGCCTGTGTCCCACCTGCAGACATTTTCAGTGATCACACGGGGTTGCTGGGACCTGTGTCCCACCTGCAGACATTTTCAATGGTCACACTGGGGGGTGCCGGGACCTGTGTCCCACCCGCAGACATTTTCAATGGTCACACTGGGGGGTGCTGGGACCTGTGTCCCACCCGCAGACATTTTCAATGGTCACACTGGGGGGTGCCGGGACCTGTGTCCTGCCTGCAGATATTTTCAATGGTCACACTGGGGGGTGCTGGGACCTGTGTCCCGCCTGCAGACATTTTCAATGGTCACACTGGGGGGTGCTGCCCATAGGGAGGCTACAGTTCCACGGACATGTAGATGAACAGCACACATGACTCTCAGCCATCAGCCTTGGCTGAGCCAAGAGCGATACCTCACCATGCAGAAGGTCCAGAAATGCTTTCGAGGGTGTGGAATCCGACCTGGATCTTGACTGACACAGGGGCTGGGGAGAGGAAGGAGGGTTTCTAAGGAGGGCTGCATGCCAAGCGTAGCCCCCCTACACCCTGTGTAGCCCCTGGGCCATCCCTGAGGGCTGTGTTATCAGTGGCTTTCACCTCTTTACTAAAAACGAACATTTTATGAGAGACGATGCTGTGCTCACGTTGGACGTCCTGTGAAGTGCATTTCTCTTTGGTTTGAATGCACAAAGTGTTTCCCGAGTGGGTTTTGGGGTGGGCATGAGGCCCTGCCGCTGGGGCTTCCTGGAGCATCCTGACCTAGGCTGGGCCCAGCCATGTTCATGCCTAAGGCTGGAAACAAAGTTAGAGAGGTTAGCAGGGAAGAATTAAATCAGCTCTACACGACCCAGCCAGATTTGAACTTCCACAAGCCGCAGGCTCTGGCCATGGAGTCCCCTTCCCTATCCAGCCTTGGCAGGAGGGGTGCGCTGCTGGTGTGTGGCTCTGTGGCTTCCTTGGATTTGCTCTGGTAATGGCATTAAATAAAGAACAGCCTTTTCCAAATCCTTCAAATAAGTCATGGCTATCGAGTTTAGAGAACGTACATGGGGCCCCTGAATTGCTTTGGAATTTCTCTTGGGATATTTTAGGATTAAATAAATAAACAATTTAGTTTAATTGAATCCCATTTGTCTATTTTCACTTTTGTTGCCATTGCTTTTGGTGTTTTAGTCATGAAGTCCTTGCCCATGCCTATGTCCTGAATGGTATTGCCTAGGTTTTCTTCTAGGGTTTTTATGGTTTTAGGTCTAACATTTAAGTCTTTAATCCATCTTGAATTAATTTTTGTTAATTCAAAATATAATAATTGTATAAGGTGTAAGGAAGGGATCGAGTTTCAGCTTTCTACATAAGGCTAGCCAGTTTTCCCAGTACCATTTATTAAATAGGGAATCCTTTCCCCATTTCTTGTTTTTGTCAGGTTTGTCAAAGATCAGATGGTTGTAGAGGTGTGGTGTTATTTCTGAGGGGTCTGTTCTGTTCCATTGGTCTATATTTCTGTTTTGGTACCAGTATCATGCTGTTTTGGTTACTGTAGCCTTGTAGTATTGTTTGAAGTCAGGTAGCATGATGCCCCCAGCTTTGTTCTTTTTGCTTAGGATTGCCTTGGCAATGTGGGCTCTTTTTTGGTTCCATGTGAACTTTAAAGTAGTTCTTTCCAATTCTGTGAAGAAAGTCATTGGTAGCTTGACGTGGATAACATTGAATCCATAAATTACCTTGGGCAGTATGGCCATTTTCATGATATTGATTCTTCCTATTTATGAGCATGGAATGTTCTTCCATTTATTTGTGTCCTCCTTTATTTCGTTGATCAGTGGTTTGTAGTTCTCAGCAAAAGAAACTACCATCAGAGTGAACAGGCAACCTACAGAATGGGAGAAAATTTTTGCAATCTACCCATCTGACAAAGGGCTAATATCCAGAATCTACAAAGAACTTAAACAAATTTACAAGAAAAAATCAAACAGCCCCATCAAAAAGTGGGCAAAGGATCTGAACAGACACTTCTCAAAAGAAGACATTTATGCAGCCAACAGACACATGAAAAAATGCTCGTCATCACTGGTCATCAGAGAAATGCAAATCAAAACCACAATGAGATACCATCTCACGCAATTAGAATGGCGATCATTAACGAAGTCAGGAAACAGCAGGTGCTGAGAGGATATGGAGAAATAAGACACCCTTTACACTGTTGGTGGGATTATAAACTAGTTCAACCATTGTGGAAGACAGTGTGGTGATTCCTCAAGGATCTAGAACTAGAAATACCATTTGACCCAGTCATCCCCATTACTGGGTATATACCTAAAGGATTATAAATCATGCTGCTATAAAGACACATGCACCATTATGTTTATTGCAGCTACTATTCTAATATAGAGACTTGGGAACCAACCCAAATGTCCATCAGTGATAGACTGGATTAAGAGAAAATGTGGCACATAGCACCATTATACTATGCAACCATAAAAGGATGAGTTCATGTGCATGGCAGGGGACATGGATGAAGCTGAAACCATCATTCTGAGTATTAAACTATCACAGGACAGAGAAAGCGAAACACTGCATGTTTACTCAACCATAGGTGGGGAGTGAACAATGGCAGAACACCTGGGCACAGGGTGGGGAACAACTTACGGGCCACAAGCGTAGAGAGATTGGAAGGAGGGAGGGATAGCATTAGGAGAAGTGCAATGTAAATGGCGAGTTAGCGGGTGCAGCAAACCAACATAGCACATGTATACCTGTATAACAAACATGCCACGTTATTGCACATGTATGCTAGAACTTAAAGTATAATAAAAAAATAGAAACGGGGACAAAAAGAAACAATTTAGTATTTGGTTTCCTCTTAACAATTTGAATCATGGTTCACTTTCAGACCTGAGATGTGTGATTTGTTTATGAACTTTTCCTGTTTCTTCCCCCATCTTTGCTTCATTTGTATTTCTTCACTTCCTCGTTTTTATTGATACTTGCGCAGACCACACCTTCTTTCCTCCCAGACGGTGAGTGAATGAACACATCACCTATCCTGGCCAGGCGGTGAAGGTGAACATGTCACTCATCTCTCGGACGGTGGTGGTGAACACGTCACCCGTGTCTCTCCGGACGGTGAGTGAGTGAACACGTCACCCGTGTCTCTCCCAGACGGTGAGTGAACACGTCACCCTTGTCACCCCGGATGGTGAGTGAACATATCGGTAATACGTAACTGCAAATGGATGGAGGGGGGGGAATGGGAAGAATGGGGGGGAATGGAGGGGGGGGAATGGACCGAAGGAAGGAGGGGGGGGGAAGGAGGGGGGGGGGGGGACCGCTGGAGGGAACATGGAGGGGGGGGGAACATGGAGTGGGGGGGGAATGGAGGGGGGAATGGGGGGGACCACGGGGGGAACAGGTGGGGGAATGGAGCTGGGAATGGCTCTAAGCCAACCTGGGCGGGGGCACAGGAGCCGGCGGCCCCCAGTGTGAGACGGAGATGGAGGGAGGGAGAGAGGAGAGGAAGCGGGCCGGGGGTGGGGGGTGCCTACACATACCCCGTGTGCTCCCGGACTTGAGAAAATAACAAGGAATTATTTGCTGCTCGTTTCTGAGGTCCCGGGATCAGCCCTGCAGAAATCACCTCGCTGTCAGCCTTTTTCTCTGCGGTCCACTCAGTCCTGGCCTGGCACGTCCACCCCACTTACACGGCGGCGAAGTTCTGCCACTCTTGCCCTCCCCAAGCACCCGAGGGGCCCCACGGTGTGACCCGGGGCCCAGGATGGTTTGGCCCCCTGTCCATCCTTGGCTCCATCGGTCCCCCAGCCCCACTCCTACCCGAAGGTGGCCGTGGGTTTCGCAAATGCAGGTTGAGGGCTAGGGGAGGGGGGGCACCTTCCCTCAGAATCACCCCCTCCCATTGGACCCTCGGGACCATCTCCTGCCTTCCTCTAAGGGGCTGGGTCTCCCCAGGGCTGCCTCTCAGGCCATTTGTGGAGGAGTTTCTTATGGAGCCTGAGGCTGGTTTCCCCGAGTGAAAATTCAAGAAGAAACAGCCTTTGAAGATACCTCAATAAAATGCTCCGATGCAATTTTATGTTTCGAATAAACTATACTAAAATGCCAGCGTCTGGTGGAATCTAAGAAGTGAAGGTTCAGTGTGGCTTTTCAGAGGCATTAAAGGTGTGGGCCTCGCTGGCCGTGGACACCTACAGCGTGAGAGTCAGGTGTGCAAGCTCAGCCGCTTCCCCGTCACACACAGCCGGCTCCACGCACAGAGCTGGCTCCAGAGCGACCTCTGCTGGTGAATGAACCGAAGGTCGTGAGGGGTGTTGAATTAATAAACGGAAGTTAATTGCATTGCCAGGTCTGAGAGGATGAAGCATCCCTCAGCCAAGGGAACAGCCATAAAGGGTCCCAGGTGGAAGATTTAAGATGATTTAAAGCACGAGAGGTCTCTACCCACCGCCTATAGGACCAGAGGGAAACCCTGTGTTTCTCTTTCTCTCTTTGCTGATGCCTGGGGCTCTAATGTTTCCTCTCTGTCCCATGGAACATATTTAACTTTCAAAATGATACTAAAAATTAAGAGAATAAAAAGACAAGCCACAGACTGGGAGATAATATTTGCAAAAATATATATCTGTTAAAGAACTGGTATCCAAACTACACAAAACTCTTAAAATTCAACAATAAGGAAACACAAAACTCAATTTAAAAAATGAGAAAAAGATCCAAATAGACATTGCACCAAAGAGACAAATAGCAAATAAGCATATGAAAATGTGTTCAGCATCATTCACCATAAAGGAAATTCAAATCAAATCAATGAGAAGCCACTTCACACCAGGTGGTGTGGCCCAAATCCAAAACACTGACCCCACCACATGCATCAAATGTGCTTTGGGACGCTCGCCGCTAACTCTGCATGGAGCAGCAGGAATGCTGGTGGGCGTGCAAAATGGTGCAGCCACTTTGGAAGTTAGTTTGGCAGTTTCTTTCAAAACTAAACATGCTCCTACCATAACATCAAGTGCTCAAACTCCTTCGCATTCACCCAAAGAGTTGAAAACTTATGTCCCACAAAAACCTGCACACAGATGTTCCCAGCAGCTTTCTTCACAATTGTCAAAATCTAGAAGTGGCCAGGATGCCCTTTTGTAGCTGAGTGGATAAATAAACTGTGGTCCATACGGATAATAAAATATTACTCAGCACTAAAAGGAGTGCTCAAGCCCTGAAAAGACATAGAGGAAACTTAAATTCACGTTACTAAGTGAAAGAAGCTCCTCTGAAAGGCTGCATCTTGTATGCTTCCAACCATAGAACATTCTAGAAAAGGCAAATCTATGCAGACAGAAAGAAAATCAGTGGTTTCCAGGGGTCAGCGGGACGAATGAATGGTTGGAGCACGGAGGGGTTTTAGGGCAGTGACACTATTCTGCCTGATACTATTGTAAATCAAAAATAAAACCCCTGGCCAGGCGCGGTGGCTCATACCTGAAATCCCAGCACTTTGGGAGGCCAAGGCAGGTGGATCACCCGAGGTCAGGAGGTTCGAGACCAGCCTGACCAAGATGGTGAAATCCTGTCTCTACTAAAAATACCAAATTAGCCTGGCGTGGTGGTGGGCACCTGTAATACCAGTTACTTGGGAAGCTGAGGCAGGAGGATCGCCTGAACCCAGAAGGCAGAGGTTGCAGTGAGCCAAGAGCGTGCTACTGCACCCAAGCCTGGGCAACAGAATGACACTTCATCTCAAAAAATAAAAATAAATAAATAAATAATATCCCAAGCTCCCCCACCCCCACAATTGTGACTGAACAGACCCCTCTTGGCCAAAGGAACCCCAGAGAAACCTTTAAAACTGAGTTCCCAGTCATGATGGGAAGGAGAACTTGCCTTGTCACCCCCCACTCCTTTGCAGTTTAGATACAGTAACTGCCTAGCATGAATGTTGAGATAGAGACCAAAGGCTGGCAGAACCAACTGTGGCAATAAGATGCCAAATTATCAACAGGACCTGAGGCCACACCAGGGAGGGGTTAAGTCATGCACGCTGCACTAAAAGCAGAAACAAGGTTCTCCCTGCCACAGATTTTTCTTTTTCTCTGACAGCTAAACACCGGCCTTGAGATGAACAACGTTAAACCAGGTGCAGCTCACCCCCGCCCCCACCCACCACCCCTCTACCCCCTTCCCCCCAGATACTGCCTTGCTGACCCCTGCTCCACAACCACAACTGTGATTGGACAAGTGCCTCATTTCAGTAATGTTCTCCTGAGCAGGGACCCCCATCTCTGGACTGATTCTGGTGGTTTACAGAGGCGGCCCACTGAATGCCTTCCCATCCTGGCTTCACCATTTCACGTGCAGAGCTTAATTGTAAAGCATTAAGATGTTAAGTCTCCACCCCGATGTGAACATGGGTTACATGTAACATGCATGTTTGTTCAGGACACATGCATCAGGACTGCTTCATGAATATTCATAGCTCCTCCTATTGAACATGTATGCCTGGCCAACCCGTTCTGCATAAACCCCTGTCCTTCCCCCTCCCCCAAGGCACCTGCTCATGGCTTCAGCAGGAGGCGGTGCTCCCCAGTCTGTGGGATCGCCGCCTTACAAACTGTCACCCTTTACCAGAAATAACGTGTCCTCTCCAAATTTATGGATCCTGTGATTTTTACCTTGACATACATTTATCAAAACCCACAGGATGTCAACACCAGGAGTGAGCCGGAAGTAAACTGCTGACTTTAGTTAACAGCATATCAATATTGGGTCATCAACTGCAACAGATGTAGCACACTAATACCAGATGTTAATGATGGATAGCAGGGAAGCTAGACAGAGCTAGGGGGTTAGAGAACTCTGTACGTTTCACACAATTTCTTCTGTAAACCTAAAACTATTCAAAAAAGCCTACTAAGTTTTAAAGAAGTCCTAAAGGCTTTGGCCCAGTCAATGGTGGGGCTCTGTGGAGACGTCTGCTGTCCTCTGTCCTGCCTGAGGGACGAGGAGGCTCAGAAGGGCGGGTCCTGGAACGACCCTCCTCCTGTGGCCCGGGAGGTGACAGGCAGCTTCCTCCCAGCTTTGGCAACAAACACAGCATCAGCCTCACAGGCCCTTGTTAACTTTGTTCTATTTATGTCTGAGTGTATTCATTTAACTTAGGAAATCATCTGCCCATGCCTCTTTGGAAGCAAGTCATAGTGAGTAAATATCTGCATCCAACGCTCCAGTCACTGCTGGAGCCTCCGAGGTTTGTAAGCACGGGACGTGGGCTCCATGGAGCTGGGCTATCTCTGGAGTGGATGGGGTTGGGTGTGGACTTGGTGAGTTCGTTTTGCTTATGACTAGAAGGGACAAGCACAGCTCTGATTCCTCAATTCTGAGCATGAGCTGAACTTGCACCGCACCTCTGGTTCCACGTCTCATTTTCCAGGTGTTAGAATAGACTGGGTGTCCCATTGGAGCTCACACCCTCCAAGCATCCCGGGGAGTGTGGAGACAGGTCCACTGTGGAGATGCAGGTGCTTGCAACCCTAGTTCACTACAGACTTCCCTCCCAGCGCCTCGATGGGAGCTCCTCTTCCCTGTGGTGGAGCAGAAAACCCCAGGAAGCCGGGGTTAGGCTCAGGGATAAATGGAGAGGTGCGTGGGGTTGTGTGCATGCACCTCCTGTATTTTAGGCAGCACAGTGACAAGCAGCACTGTCCCCTTAGAAGGGAGGATGGTGGACGGAGGTGCAGGGTAGGCCTGGCCTGGAGTGGCTTAAGGGTCAGCAGGGCACCAGGCAGGGCCCATGGGAGCCCAGGTGGGAGCAGAGGGAGGGTCAGGAAGGGGACAGGGAGGCCAGACTTGAGGAGCTGCTTCATTTCCGGTTGTGTAAATTTTCATGGTGTCCCCCGGTGTTCTATGGCATCCACAGGATGTACACTTTGAATAACGACACGAAAGGGACAAAAATCAAGAGACAGGAGCTTTTACGTGAAGCTTGAGGACAACCAAGAGCAGATGTAGAAATAAATGACTTCTTGAGTAGACCGAGATGGAGAGATAGTCATAGACACAGGCAGACAGACGCATGCAAACCTTACACGTCTATGTATTTTTCTCGAAAAGCAGAATTGTTTTCTCAGTTTAACAGGAAAAATAATTCCCTGGTATTTTATTTTTACCATTTATTTTTGTTCTATCTCTTTATACTTTATACTCTCCCTCTGTTAATAAAATCACATTTCTCAGACATGTGTCCTGTGTCTCTGGACAGAGTTTTGCTGTCTCCTCCCAACCCCCTGACTCTGTTCTCTGTGCTGAATTTAGCCGGTGAGGTCTGACTGCAGGGGTCGGACAGTGACCTTGGGGGCGGAGTTCTGGGGCCAGCTGCGTTTCTGTCCTGACTCCATGGGGTCACCCACTCCACATCATCTCACAATGTAGTTCACGCAAAATCTGAATGTAGATGTGTGACAGAAAGCTTGCATCCAGATAGAAAGCAGGAACGTCTGAGTTTTATTTTTCCATCACAACGCCCTATAGACGCAGTGCATGCCAAGGCCAGGCTTGTGAGCTCTTTATAAGGCAGGCTCACCCTGGCTCTTGGTGCTGGTGAAAGGGGGACACGGGAGTGTCCTGGTCCTGCACAAGGCACCCCTCCCGGCCACCCTCCTGCCCACTCTGCTTGTCCCAGGGGAGATGGGAGTGTTCTGGTCCTACAGAGGGCACCCCTCCCACTCACCCTCCTGCCCACTCTGCTGGTCTCAGGTTGGACATCTGTTATGCTCCACTCTCAGGTTTTGCTTATTTTGCTCTGAAAAACATCATAATACCCAAAAGAGGCATGTAAGTGGTAAACTCTTCAAAATTTAAGGAATTACCTTATACATTTAACACAAAGATCTTATATTTTAAAATCACTCACTATCCTTTGGGGAAATATTTTTATAATTTGTTAAAATTCCACGTGGAAATAGAAAATAAGACAAGTTTTTAAATTTTTATTCTTTATAGAAACGCTAGCCCATCAGACCACACTTGACATAAAATTCCGCGCCGAGGGATACGTGCAACACATGCACATGTACACACGTGTACACACACGTACGCATACGCACACGCACATCCACATCCACGCAAAAGCAGCCTCATAAACAAATGTCATCAGTTCCTTTTCTACAAAAAGTTTCCTCACATCAGAGTCAATGCCTCTACCAACCCAATCTTCATTTCAAATCAACAATAAAAAATTCCTTTTTTTTTTTTCAACGTATAAACCTCTGTTGGAAACCTTAAAGAACTCTGATGTCACATTAAACCTTTACACAATCCTTTTCAGCTCATGCACGGAGGTGGCAAAGCCCAGCCTCCCAGGCACAGCAGCAGGCGAAGGGGCCCTTCCCAGTGGAAGCAGGTGGGGCTGCGCGCTTGGGACACGGACGGCACGTTGTACTGAGTGGGTGTCTCTTCCTGACATCCTTCAAAGAACGGAGAAGAAACTTCCTGGAAAGTAAATAATGCTGCATTTCTATGCGAGAGATAAAAGAATGTGGAACAAGTTGATCCATTTTACGTTGTTATTTGTTTTACCAGATCTTAACTTTAATTTAAAATCAATTCACAGCATGTTGGAATGCGTAGGGCTCAATAAAAAAGGAGCGATTAGACAAATGGTGTTTTAAGTGCAGACGTTCTACTTAAAGACTTAGGAGAACAAAAGGCCAGACTCTGAATAGCGACTGAGAGGCCATGTGGAAGTGCGTGCACTGTCAGAACCAAAGATTTTCTTCAGATCCAAACTTTGTATTAAGTTTTTAGTAATAAAATGCTTCAACTTTATTATTAAGTGACATTGTGCTGTAGACTCTTTTCTCCAAAGTAATGTATTTAAGGAAGTTAAAATCAAATAACACTGAAAGTCTTATACTGAAAAGCCCGATGTTTCGGCCGGACACCACTCATCCCTGTGTGTCCGCGAGCAGGCACCCTCACCTCTCCGCACCTTGTGAAATGGGGAAGGGTGGGGATCCCGCGAAAACTCTCAGGTCTGCCAAGTGTCACTGGAGCCCACTGACCCTCGCAGTGAGTGCCTCCACTCCTCTCCCCAGGACCCACCTCCAAACTGCTAGTGCTGAGTCTTTTTCTTAGCAGCTGTATTGAGAAATAATTCACATATCATACAATTCACCCATCTAAAGTGTACAACACAACACAGTATTTTTTGCTACGATTTCAGTCTTTTAATGGAATGTTAGTTTCTATCACTTTTGCAAATGAGAAAATTATTTTACAAAGTTTCTTCAGATTGTATTTGAATATATAAACCTCCACGACCAAAGTAAGGGCACTCTTAACAGGGAGTTATCAGCGGCCTCTCAGGGAGCTGCCCTGTGTCTGCAAGCTTGCTGCGTGGCTGTGAGCCTCTTGGGTGTGGAGCAGATTTCGTTTGAGTGGAGAGAGCCTCTCCGCCTCCCCACTTTGTCTTCCTCACTGGCTGTGGGAAGTCAGCCCTTGCACACTGAGCTGGGTCCATGTGCTCTTAATGAAAGAGAGGTCCTAGGAATTCTCCAGAAAGCAATCGGCAGAAGCTGTCCCCAGGGTCACACTGCAGCAGTGACCACTCTTTAGGATAAAAGAATTATTTCTCAACAATTCTTCAACTAGAAATAAAATACAATAAATGGCTTTCTTACTTTTTAAATTAAAGAACTGTTAAAGATGCTTCATTCATGTTACAGGGTAGAGTATTAAAAGTTGGATGCACTTTATAAAAACCAATTATTTGCCAACTGTTTAAAAAACAGATTTAATTTCATTGTAAGCCTTCAGGATCATTTAAATTTTATCCACAGCCTGTTCGGATAAGTAGCATTTAATTAAATAGAAACAATTATACAAACACGATTCTAATCTAAAAAGTGCTAAATTGCCATATGGTAGCACGGGCACATTGCTGTGCACCACCAATGTTCTCGCATCCTTGGATACAAGAAATGCTAGTTTCAGGTGATGAGTGTTTTTAAAAAAACAAGTCTACACTTAAAAAACTTGAAAAAAACTGTCACTTGATATTTGAAGATGAGCATTTTATGTAAATTCATCTAAGAATAGCCACACATTGCATTTGCAAACCTGTCTGATAGTGGCTCCTTGCACATTATTAAACCCATGGCCACGTGTGCTGAGATTCCCGGGGCCTTTGCACGAGGTGTCACAGCTGGAAGCCACGCTGAGGCCCTGAGGCTGCTGTACTGGCGTCCTGGAGTGGGGCCAGCGCCTGTGACTCGGTGCCCCCTCCCTGGAATGAAGCTTGCAGAGCTGCATGGAGCAGAAACCTGGGTGACAGTGAAGTGCACGGTTAGATCCGAACTTCTGCAATGTTTTTCTTTTGAAACCTAGAAACAGGCCTGGTTTTCTATAGAAGCAAAATGATTTAAAAACAAATGATCTACACAAGTCTCTACAATCTGAGGGTGGATGTTCGTCGGTTTTTTCCCCAGACCCTGGAATTCCTCCAAGGGTGGAGGACGGAGCTCTGTCCAGTTTCCCGGGGCTGGGGGCGCCTCCCTGCCCTGCGCTCCAGCACCCCCGGACGCCCCTGCCCGGCTGGAAAATTCCGTGTCGTCGCTCGGATCCTCTCCAGAGAATCCTGCCCGGCCTCCCTCCGTGCATTTAAGGAAGATCCGAACCCGGGGCACGGGGAACGCACCTCCCCCGCCTGCAGGTGCCAGGGGCGTCCAGGTTTCCGTGGGCACCAGGAGGGGACGCAGCCATTTGAAATCCCGGGGTTCAGGGTTGGAACCAGCGCTGGGCGCCCCTAAACTGCACCTCTCAGGCCACGGGCTTGTTTGTCGTCACGAGGGGCGCACTGAGCTAGGAATTAACGAGGGGGCGTCGCTCCAGCTCCACGTGCAGCGGGCTGGGCGGTGTCTCCCCGGGCTGGGCGGCCTCTCCCGGGCTGGGCGCTTCCAGGGGCCTCCGGGCCTTGCCAAAGCCGGGTTCGCAGCGCTCGCGGGGCTTCCACCCGCCTCCTACCCCGCAGGGGCCTGGACACAGCAGCTCCCAGCGTCGGTCTCCCCTCTGCTGGGAGGTTAGAGGCGAACGCTGAGAGCTCTGCTCGGTTTCTTGGCTTGTGGCTCGCGCGTGGCTGGGCGCGTCTGTGGGTGTGGACCCGACGTCCACTTGTGTCCGGAATTGGTGGGTTCTTGGTCTCACTGACTTCAAGAATGAAGCTGCGGACCCTCGCGGTGAGTGTTACAGTGTAGAAATATTTTATGTAAATACGGACAAGAAAGATGGAGACCTTACTAACAGCAGAAAAACAAATGTTTAGACAAAAATGTTAGCAATGAGGAGGTACCTACACTTCTTCATGAAGCATGTCTCCAGGGACAATGCCCCAAAATACATGAAGAAAAACTGATGTAACCGAAAGGGAAAAAGAAAAATCCAAAATCATAGTTGAAGATTTTAACACGCTTGAGAAATAAACTACACACAAAAAATTTCAGTAGGGATACAGAATTACCAACCACCTTCATTTAATTGACATGTATAAAGCACTCCACCTAAAAGCTGCAAAAGACTCATTTTGCCAAATGCACAAAGAACACCTGCCTCACTAGGTCGTATGCTCTGCTGCAGAATAAATGTCTACAAATTCCAGAATATGGAAATGTTAGGGGTACTCTCTGCCCACTATGGCAATATGTCAGAAATCACACAATACAATATCTAACAAAGTTGCCTTATTAAGAAAAAAAAAATACTTCTAAACAGTAGGTCAACTAAGAAACCACAACGGTGTATTTGAAAATAAAAATAACACAACATATGAAAAATGTAGGAAGCATTAAAGCATCACTTAGAATTACAAATCATGATGTCTTTAAATCAGAAAAGCAGAAGGCACAAAGTCAGTCCTCCACACCAAGCTCACCAGACTTTAATTATTAGGTAACAAATATTTTAGTTTTTGAGGTCCATACACCATCTTTTTCACGTATTCTTGTTTATTAAAAAAAAGTAAAACTGAAAAAGCAAACAAAAAACCAAAACAACAACAACACAAAAGCACAATTGGCTTGTGGGTTACACAAAAGCAGGTGAGGGCAAGCCTTGGCCTGTGAGTCACGGTTTGCCTGCTCCTGACTTGAACACACACCTTGGGAAGCTAAAATAGGAAGAGCAAAGCAAATCCGAACCTGTAGAGGGGAACTAACAAATTTCAAAGAGAACTGAAAGAAACGAAAAACAGGTAATAGAGGATACGAATCAGTGGATTTTGTAAAGATTATTTAAATTGATTCACCCCTAGTTAAATGAAAAAAAATTAAAAATGAGGCACAAATTAATGTTATCAAGAAGGAAAGCAGAAAGCCTACCAAGTAATACCCAAAAGAATATCAGTTATTTTGAGCCAGAGAGAATAAGTGGAATTTATTGTAAATGCAAGGTTTGAATGCAAGGTTGGTTTTACACTTGAAGATCAACATGATTCACTTGGTGTATTTTGAGGCTTTGTTATGCATTGTGTGCATATGTATGCAGTGCCTTTCTGAGGTATTGTTCCTCTTATGATATCAAATGTTCATCATTATCTTTTGTAATACTCTTGGTCTTAAATCCCATTTTATTTGACATAAAACAAATGCCCCAGCCATTTTAAGCTTGCTTGCATGCCGTGTCTTTTTCTATTTATTTACTTTCAATCTATCTGTTTTTATATTTAAAGTGTGTCTTCTGTAGGTAGCATTTTCCTTTTTACATAGGAATAAAAATACATAAAATACATAAGAATAATTTTTACATAAGGCATATGTCTTAGTCCATTTGTATTGCTTTAAAGGAACAGCTGAGGCTAGATAATTTGTAAAGAGAAGAGATTTATTTGGTTCACAGTTTTGCAAGCTATACAGGAAGCACAGTGTTGCCATATGCTTCTGGTGAGGACCTCAGGCTGCTTCCAATCGTGGTGGGAAGGGAGGGGGCTGGTGTGTGTAGGAATCACATGGTGAGAGAGGAAGCAAGAGAGAGTGGGCAGCTGTCAGGCTGTTTTTAACAAGCAGCTTTCATGGACACATCTAGAGGAGAACTCACAGCTCCTCCCGCACCAGAGAGGCACTCTCTTAAGGCTCTATCTCCAACACTGAGGATCAAGTTTCAAATTTCAGCATGAGGTTTGAAGGGGGCAAACATCCGAACCACAGCGGCATGCAAGAGCTCTACACTGAAAACTGAATAGTGCCTTGGAGAGAAATTACAGATGACATGAATACATGAAAAGCCAAACCACAAACTTGGAGAAAGTATTTGCCACACATATATCAGGAAAAAAGTATTGCATACAAAATATGTAAAGAACCCATGTACAACTCAATTACTAAACTAATGACCCAATTAAACAATAACCCAACTAATAAATAACCCAATTAAAAGTGGAGAAAATATTTTAACAAGTACTGCTCAGATTTATAAATGGCAAATAAATGCATTAAAATGTGCCTAACATGATTAGTTATGGGAAAAATGCAAATTAAAACCATAATAAGATACCAGTATAATCGTACATCCATTCGATGGGCTGAAATTAAAGTGATTAACCATACTAATATTTTTCAAAGTATAAAACAACTGGAATTCTGATGGCAATGTAAAATATATTTTTTATTTTTTTATTTTTATTTTTTTTGAGACGGAGTCTTGCTCTGTCGCCCAGGCTGGAGTGCAGTGGCCGGATCTCAGCTCACTGCAAGCTCCACCTCCCGGGTTCACGCCATTCTCCTGCCTCAGCCTCCCAAGTAGCTGGGACTACAGACGCCCGCCACCTCGCCCGGCTAGTTTTTTTTTTTTTTTTTTTGTATTTTTAGTAGAGACGGGGTTTCACCGTGTTAGCCAGGATGGTCTCGATCTCCTGACCTCGTGATCCGCCCGTCTCGGCCTCCCAAAGTGCTGGGATTACAGGCTTGAGCCACCGCGCCCGGCCAACGTTTTGTATCTTAATTGTTGTGATATATATGCCAAACTGATAAATTTGTATACTTCAACATGTGCAATTTGTTGTTCTTCAATTATATGTCAATAAAATGGAACTTAAGTAAACAATGCAATAAATTACTTAAAATATCAAAAGAAGGATTTGACAGCAGATCTGACAATGGTGAAGAGAGAATTACTAAAATGGAAAGAAACTATCCAGACTAAAATATGGAAAGATGAAAGCATGGGAAACACAGAGAAGAATAAAAAGACGTTAGGAATAAAGTGAAAAGGTTAATCATCCATGTGATCTGAGGCCCAGTGGAAGAGGAGACAAATAGGGGCATACACACTATTTAATAAGAAAATGGCAGAAAATTTAGTAAAACCGAAGAAAGATACACATAATGCAGCAGATTAAATAGTGCGACATAGAATAAAAATAAAACACGACACCCAAACACATCACAGTCAAACTGCAGCAAACTTAATACAAGACGAAATGTCCAGCTGGCTGGAGAAAAGGAAGCAGGTGTTTATTCTGCATCTGAAGGAGTGGCCCAGGGCTGACAGCGGATGTCTCAGCTGAATGGAAGCCGGAAGTACAGGTGCAGGTCTCCAAAGCCTTGTGACGAAACAATGGTTACTGAGAACCTCCAGTTTCCCTGTCAAATGTCCCACATTAATATAATATCCTTAAAAATAAGGGATCATAAGGACTTTTTTTCTCACAAATAGAATGTGTAAGCATCAGTTTCAAAATAAGCAAATACAAAGGAAATGCCTTTAAAGAGGAAAGGAATGGTATGAAATCACAGAGGTACAGGAGGGGATGAAAAGCAAATGAAAAAGTGAAAATGTAGGTAAAAATAAGCCAACAGTGATCCTATACAACAGAAGTAAGGTCACCTGGTGTTGCCTGTGCAGTGATGAGGACACAGGATCACAAACAGTCACCAAAGCCTGAGGCAGGTCAATGAGACCAGAGTGGCTTAATGTTTCTGCTTATCTGGGAATTGTTTCCATCTTAGAGATAAATATATCAAGGATGAATAAGTATTTACTAGATTAATAACTCAAACATAGCTAACTAATAGGGTGGTATAAAATAATTTTAAAATATTCAAAGGTAGACAAGAAAGGAGAATGAAGAGACACATGACAGAAAAAAACCTGGGAGGATTATTAACATGGCAAACACGAAATCATGTAAGTAAGTAGCCTCTTTAAATGTATACAGCCTTAACTCTGCATTTAAGAGAAAATCTCAGTCTGGATTAGAGAAATGGAAATACAAAGAAATTACAAGATCAAAATGTGTGATCTAAGCATACAGTTCAAGATGTTGGAAAGAGAAAATTTAAAAAGTAAGCGGGAGGAGATAATAAATGATAGAGCACGGGAGAGATGGGCTTTGAGACTGCACACACGGGCACTGGTGCTTGCCTCTTCAGGGAGAGCCTGGCATGGCCGGGAGATGATCATTCATCCAGCATGGTGTCTGAGAGCACAGGCTGGAGTTCACCAGGACCCTGGTAGGAAGGGTCAGAGGCACAGAAGGAGAGAGAAGCCAGGCCAGGATCTCTACGAGCCCAGAGAGACTCCTCATTCTAGGGAAAAGGTGAGAGACCCCCACCAGTCCACACTCCCACCACAGACTCCAGTAACTGTAGCCAGGGAGAGCCCCTCAGTCCTCACTTAGGGAGATGCCCTGAAACCCTACAACAGTGGCACTCCAGAGAGGAAGCTCACGCAGGGTCCCACACACACACACACAGAACCTAAGCAACTGCGGAACCATGCGGTTTGGAAAGTCCAGACCCACCACACTTCATCCTGCCCTGTGGTCCAACAGCACCTGCATCTTCACATCGCTAGAACCTCACTGACATACCCCTGCATCCACCCAGAGGCCTGCAGGCTTTCAGCACCAGCCGGACCCAGCCATGTAGCCGGGTCCCCCGCTCTACCTGTACAGGGTCCTACGCCCTGGGGAATGGACATCCAGCACACCTATTGTCCCCTGGGATAAAGGGAGCAGAAGCCTGTGCTCCCCTGAGCCTGAGAGCTGCCTGCCTGGAGCTGCCGGTTCTGACAGCAACCCTGGCCCCCGGGGCCATTGTACGGGGCCGGCTCCCCACGCCCACTGCCACTGCCAGTACCATCGCCACCAGAGCTTACTCCCCAGCAGATTATCTTTTTAATGTGCTCTTGGACATGAATAGATATTTCTCAGAAGAAGACACACAAATGGCCACAGGTACATTAAAAAATGTTCAACATCACTAATCATCAGAGAAATGCAAATCCAGACCACAGTATCATCATACCCTAGTTAGAATAGCTACAATCAAAAAGTCAAAAAACAACAGATTCTGGCAAGGATGAAGAGATAAAGGAACTCGTACACACTGTTGGTGAGAGTATAAATTAGTACAGCCATTAGGGAAACCAGTATGGAGGTTTCTTTTTTTAAAAAAATTTATAAGTTGCAGGGAACATGCTCGGGACGTGCAGGTTTGTTACACAGTACAGCTGTGCCATGGTTTGTAAGTTGCAGGGAACATGCTCCGGACGTGCAGGTTTGTTACATAGTACAGCTGTGCCATGGTTTGCTGCATCTATCAATCCATCACCTAGATATTAAGTCCAGCAGGCATTAGCTCTTTTTCCTAATGTTTCTCCCCACCCCCTGCCCTCCCCCAGCAGGCCCCAGTGTGTGGTGTTCTCTTCCCTGTGTCCATGTATTCTCTTGTTTAGCTCCCACTTATAAGTGAGAATGTGCGGTGTTTGGTTTTCTGTTCCTGAGTTAGTTTGATGAGGATAATGGCTTCCTGCTTTATCCATGTCCTTGCAAAGGATATGATCTTTTTCCTTTTTTATGGCCCCATAGTATTCCAGTATTCCACAATAGCAAAGACGATATTCCATACATAGTATTCCAGTATTCCACAATAGCAAAGACATGGATAAAGAAAATGTGATACACATTTCAATATCCAGTCTAACACTGATGAGCATTTGGGTGAATTCCATGTCTTTGCTATTGTCAATAGTGCTGCAATGAACATATACATGCATGTGTCTTTATAATAGAATATATTCCTTTGGGTATATACCCAGTAATGGGATTGCTGGGTCAAATGGTATTTCTCGTTCTAAATCGTTGAGGAATCGCCACACGGTCTTCCACAATGGTTGAACTAATTTATATCCCCACCAACAGTGTAAAAGCATTCCTGTTCTCCACTATCTCACCAGCATCTGTTGTTTCTTGACCCTTTAAAACTGCCATTCTGATTGGAATGAGATGGTATCTCATTGTGGTTTTGAGTTGCATTTATCTAATGGTCAGTGATGTTGAGCCCTTTTTTATAAGTTTGTTGGCTGCATGTATGTCTTCTTTTGAGAAATGTCTGTTCCACTTTTTAATGAGGTTGTTTGGTTTTTTTGTTGTAAATTTGCTTAAGTTCCTTGTAGATTCTGGATATTAGACCTTTGACAGATGGATAGATTGCAAAACTTTTCTCCCAATTTGTAGGTTGTCTGTTCTCTCTGATAGTTTATTTTGCTACGCAGAAGTTCTTTAGTTTAATTAGATCCAATTTGTCAATTTTTGCTTTTGTTGCAATTGCTTTTGGTGATTTTATCATAAAATCTTTGCCAGTGTCTATGTCCTGAATGAATTGCCTAGATTTTCTCCTAAGGTTTTGATAGTTTTGGGTTTTACATTTTAGTCTTTAATCCATCTCGAGTTATTTTTGTATAAGGTGTAAGGAAGGGGTCCAGTTTCAATTTTCTATACATGGACATGGCTAGTCAATTCTCCCAGCACCATTTATTAAAGAGGGATTCCTGTCCCCATTGCTTGTTTTTACCAGATTTGTCAAATGTCAGATGATTGTAGATGTGCGGTTTTATTTCTGAGTTATTTATTCTGTTACGTTGGTCTATGTGCCTGTTTTTGTACCAGTACCATGCTATTTTGGTCACTGTCGCCTTGTAGTATAGCTTGAAGTTGGGTAGTGTGATGCTTCCAGCTTTATTCTTTTTGCTTAGGATTGTCCTGCCTATAGGAGCTCTTTTTTGGTTCTGTATGAATTTTAAAATAGTTTTGTTTTTTTTTTTCTAATTCTGTGAAGAATGTCAATGGTAGTTTAATGGAAATAGCATTGAATCTATAAATTTCTTTGGGCAGTATGGCCATTTTCATGATATTGATTCTTCCTATTCATGAGCATGGAATGTTTTTCCATCTGTTTGTGTTCTCTCTGATTTCCTCAAGCAGTGGTTTGTAGTTTTCCTTGAAAACTTTACTTCCCTTGTTAGCTGTATTCCTAGGATTTTATTTTCTTCATGGCTATTGTGGATGGGAGTTCATTCATGATTTGGCTCTTTGCTTGTCTTTTGGTGTATAGGAATGCTTGCAATTTCTGCACATCAGTTTTTTTATTCTGAGACTTTGCTGAAGTTGCTTATCAATTTGAGAAGCTTTGGGGCAGATGTGATGGGGTTTTCTAGACATAGGATTATGTCATCTGCAAACAAAGACAATTTGACTTTCATTCTTCCTATTTGAATACCCTTTAATTCTCTCTCTTGCCTGATTTCCCTGACCAGAACTTCCAGTACTACGATGAATAGGAGTGATGAGAGAGGGCATCCTTGTCTTGTGCCAGTTTTCAAGAGGAATGCTTCCAGCTTTTGCCCATTCAGTATGATATTGGCTGTAGGTTTATCATATATGGCTTTTATTATTTTGAGGTATGTCCCTTCAATATCTAGTTTATTGAGAGTTTTAAACATAAAGCAATGTTTAATTTTATTAAAGGCCTTTTCTCTATCTATTGAGATAATCATGTGGTTTTGTCTTTAGTTCTGTTTATGTGATGAATCACATTTATTGATTTGGGTATGTTGAAACAGCCTTGCATCCCAGGTATGAAGCTGACTTGATTGTGGTGGTTAAGCTTTTTGATGTGCTGCTGGATTTGGTTTGCCAGTATTTTATTGAGGTTTTTTGCATCGATGTTCATCAGGGATATTGGCCTGAAGTTTTCTTTTTGGTTGTATCTATGCCAGGTTTTGGTATCAGGATGATGCTGGACTCATTAAATGAGTTAGGGAGGAGTCCCTCCTTTTCACTTGTTTGGGATAATTTCAGAAGAAATGGTAGCAGCTCTTCTTTGTACCTCTGGTAGAATTCAGCTGTAAATCCATCTGGTCTTGGGTTTCTTTTGTTTGGTAGGCTATTTATTACTGCCTCAATTTCAGAACTTGTTATTGGAGAATTGTATGAATCCTTCTCCAAGAAGCAAAACCTTTCCTCATTTTCTTTGAACTTAGGTGGCCCCTGTTAGTAGGCATGAGACAGCCAGCGTTGATGTCTCATAGCAGTAAGCACAGAGCCATGCCACCCTGAACTGATGCTGCGTCCTTCCCATCCTCCGGGATTCTTCCAAGTCTGCAGTCTCAGGTTGATTGCCGTCTTTGCCCACAAGACAGGGAAGGCTTAAAATGGATGGTCATCCTGATGACGTTGGCTCCAAGCCCTCGTGGCCTGTTGGCCTGGCGTCACTCGACCTTCTGTCCAAGCAACACCAACACAGACTGGGGACCCTTCAGGGGGCTTCTGGGGTCCTAGATCCAGAGCATAGGCACAGAAGGTGGATGGGGCATGGCTGTCCACACAGCTCACCTTAAACTCCGTTCTTCCTACAACCTTGTGCTAAGCAGGGCTGGGAACACAGCAATGGAAAAGGTTCTGCCCTCCAGCATCTTCTGGGCTTGTGAAAAGGGGTTTACCAGGGCACAGAGGCACAGCAAGGTCAGAGGTGGGTGCTTCCAAGATGCAGTGGGGCAGCCATGTCAGGCCCAAGACACGCTCTCCACACCCACAGCTGCGTGGACACATGAGGTGGCCATCGCTCAGGGAAGTGTGGACGTTCAGGTAGTACCCAGGTCTTCCACAGTAAACTAAAAACTGTTTGTAGCCTCAACTCTACAAGCATCAAGCCCCCTCCCGACTTTCACTCCTGCTGGCTGATCTTGTCTCTATTTCAGCAACCAGCTCTCTGCCTGGTGTTCCCATTCGGAATTCTCAGCCTCACCTGCTGGGTGTTCCCGTTCGGAATTCTCAGCCTCCCCTGATCAGCATTCGTGTTTGGAATTCTCAGCCTGATTTCCACCTCCCCACCCTTTGCCTTCATTTCTTGCTTTCCAGTGCTGGCCACAGGTCTCCTCCACATTATTTTACAAATGTTGAGATAACGGTGCACACGTCTTTTTTCCCCGTATCCACCTGGTGGATGCTTCTCCTGGTGGACTGCTGCCTGAGTCTTTGTTCTCTCACGTCCCGGTCCCAGATCCCTCAGCTCTGACCTTCAGTGGCCTCTGCTTCCTCCTCTGAAGCTGTGCAGAGTCCTTCCCCTGGCAGCGTTTGCTGCAGAGTGTACTGGCCAGTGCTCCCACTGGCACAGACCTTGGCTTCTCCCTGCCTGCCAGCATCCCTCAGCGTCCTCCCAGGCTTTAACACTGCCAGGGCCTGGCTGTGTCCTGTCGGGGGCCAGATCCTCATCCCTTAACGCCAGCGTCAGCCGCGTCTCACAGGGACCTGCAGCGTGAGGAGGTCTTCAGTTGCACAATTTTAGTAAAGTAGTCCAGCTTTTACCCTTAATCAGTGGGTTTATGACTTATGGTGTCTGTCGTTTACTAATTCTTCCAGGATCTCTCACAGGCCCACGTCTGGTGATGGGATGTGGGAAGCTGGCTCGCCCCCATACTGGTTAACTCATCGGGTCTCCACCACACCAGGGACTCGACAGGCTCTCAGAAGGTCACAGAGCTTGGGCTCTGGGGAAGGGATAGAATGGAAACATAGTCGTGCACCACCTAACGACGCCTGGGTCAGGAGCAGATCACGTCCGCAACAGTGGTCTCGGGACTAGAGTGGAGCTGAACGATCCCTGTCACCCAGGACTTGCAGCTGCGCTCACCTTGTTTCACAACGTTCCCTTTTCTGTGTTTAGACACACACCATGCTGTTGTGTTGGTGCCTTTTCCCAGCATCTCGGCACAAATGCTACTGGTTCAGGGTATGGTCTGGGGAGCCCAGGTGTGGCAGGCCTCATTCTGCAGGTGGTGGGGGTTTAGGGTGGCAGGTTTCAAGGGTGGAGTTTGGTGGAATGGAAGGCTGAGGCATGGCGGTTCCGTCCCGGCAGGTGGGCCCAGGTGCCGGCGGTCTTTCCGCGGTGGCCCAGGCGGCAAGGGCGTCTCATCCCCACAGGCAGGGTCTAGAGGTAAGCGGCAGGTCCACAGGCGGCGGTGGGGAGTTCAGGGTATGCGGTATTCCGACCTGGCGGTGGGGAAATCAGGCAGCCGGGTATTCCGTTAATGGATCGTCGAAGTGCGCCAGCACCTGTCCGCAGCGTGGAATGGCGGGCGCGGCGGCCCACAGGGTGGGGCCCATATCTGGTCTCCACAGGTGGAATTGCGTTATCCGCTACAGGCGGGCGGTGGGATTCGA
This sequence comes from Papio anubis, assembly GCF_008728515.1. Lineage (NCBI taxonomy): Eukaryota > Metazoa > Chordata > Mammalia > Primates > Cercopithecidae > Papio > Papio anubis. The sequence continues at coordinate 126,368,717 of NC_044985.1, forward strand.
GCTGCTATATCTGGGTCCCGGCATGGCAGGTTCAGGCGCGCGGCATATTCCGTCCCGGCAGGCGGTATCCGAAAAGTGGCACTCCCTAGCAGGTGCGGGGCCCAGGTGCGGTGGCTCTGCCAGGCGGGTGTCCTGTGATGTTCACGCAGGGATGGGATTGCCTAACAAGGCGTTTCCCAGCACGAACTGCCATCTGGTTTCCAGGCTGCATCACTGTTTCTCACTCACCCACGTGTGCTGAAGGGAGAGGTACAGGAGCTTGCACGGCAAACAGTTTAATTTAAAAACTACATCAGCTAAAAGCTTCATGTTTCATGACGTACATGGCCATAAGATGCCTGATGTCTGCCCTACTTGGCAGCCTGCCTGCAGACTACTCTGGAATCCTGAGTGAGTCTGTGCCCCGTGGCCCTTTATCCACGCACACAGTGGCTGCTTCGGGCTGTGGGCCTCGGGATTCAGCTGTGCAGGTGCCCTCGCCAGCCTCCCGACAACCTGAGGGAGAAAGCGCCCAGACTGGAAGGACTGGAAATTAGGCTGTCAGTGTGGAGGATAACAGAATATCAGTGAGCAGAGCAGGTCACTGTGACCCCGGGAGGGCCAATTTCCCATCATCTGGATCTGTTAGCGCTCTCCAGCCCGAAATAGCACCCTCAGGACTCACTTTATGCTCCCTCTCCTCTAACAGCCTGTTTTATTTATTGTAAATGAGGCCACAGAACCTCTAGCAAGTAGGAGCGAAAAACCATATGCCTGTGCCGTATTTCAATTGCAGGAGACGACCAGTTGGATTTCTGCCTGTAGAGTGATCAACTATCCCCCATTAGAGCATGCTTGTCCTGCAAATAAGAGTTTATCACTAGGGTACGAATTAACTGGTGTCTTTTTCAGCAGATGATGTGAAGGGTCCACAAAATATCAAAATAGGCTCCATCTCACCAAGAGGCAATGGACACAAAAGCCACTTAATGCAGCCTTTTATCTGAAATGCTGCCAGCGCCTGGTCTCCGTGACTACCAGCGAATCCTGGTACCGTGATACCGACACCATCGGTCTCATTCCTGGGTGTTATGTATCCCATGTGCCTTGAAATCCCAACATGGTAATATGTCCGTGTCCATATCTAAATCTAAATCCCTACCTTCCTGTATCTGTATCCCATCTAAATCTGGGCTCACACCCGTCTACCTGGAGGGCGTAAACACTGACTCAGGGAACTTTGCACGATGGCGTCTCTCAAATGGAACTTTAAGGCAGTGAGTTTGGGTCTAAGTTACGACCCCATTACTTGGGCCATGTGTAATCTGTTGAAGCATAATTTAAAAATAAAATATTGCAAATATCAGAACATCCTTATGAAGCTGCCTTCTGTGGGAACTTTGTCAAGCTGCACATAACCCGAAGTTCTGCTTTCTGAGATGTGATCGGAAAATACCTTCCCCGTGTTTCCATGCAGAAGAACCCCAGGGTGGAATGCCAGAAAAATAGGCAGGTTCCATTGTTGGAGTAAGGTAACATAAAGGTCCTCACACGTTTTTGACAAAACCACCATCCTAAGACAAAATGTGTGAGGTAAAAATAACACTATTACTAGAATATTAAGCGTTGAGTAATTGCATAGAGAGACAGATGCATCTCTTCCTACCCAAACAAGAGGAATAGCAGAATCTGGGCCTGGGAAGGGACGCCTGTGTCCACAATTCCTACCAGGGAAAAGTCAGCATGACAAGTGTGGGCTCAGAGGAACCTACTCGGAGGCCGAACCCTGGTGTTTTCCTAAGGGATGCATCGTGCTGTGTTTGCAGTCGTGTGCCCGGAAACAAACGTGCTTCCCACTGCATGGTGGGTGTTGGACCATCTTTCCATTTGGTTCCCCCATTAATGTTTTTTTAAAATTGAGCTTTGTTGAGGTATAATTGGTATACCAAAAAGTTGCACACATTTAATATACACATGTTGATGAGTGTGGACCTGTGCATACACCCCTGCTACCATCTCCACAACCAAAGCACTAAACACCCATCACCTCCACAATTCTCCTGTGTTTGTTTGTGTTCCATGTCCACAACCAAGGCACTACACATCCACCACCTCCACAATTCTCCTGTGTTCCTTTGTGTTTTGCTTTATTTCGTTTTGTCTGGTTTTGGTAAGAAAGCTAGCATGAGGTCTATCCTCTTAACACATGTTAAGACTCACAGCACATGTGAGTCCACCGATGTGCACCGCACTGCCGTTACTGTAAACACCATGTAGTGCCGCAGGTCCCAGATCTCACTCATCATGTGTGACTTCAGCTTCGTACCCACTGAAGTTGGAGCCAGGTGACCACTGGTTGTCAAGGCCACCCGACGTGGAAGCAGGCGAGTCCCGTTGGGCATCATGTCCACGGTACGGCTGGCCCTGCCTGCCTTTGTCACTTGCTACAGATACACAGGTGGGTCCTTGTGATGGACGTGTGACCAAGTAGGATTCTACACAGTGCATCATCCTTCATCTCCACTGAAATTTCCAGGATTCCAGGCCATCCACAGGCTAAACTTTAACTTTTTATGTGATTTGAAGCAGCAAGCCAATTCTGAAAACACATTTGAGCCTCTATCCACACATTAACCACAATCATGGGCCAAAATCAGCACACACATCCGACACGTGGCATCTGGATTTACATAAGCCTGAACAGTAACCTAAAAACTTGTACTTACTGCTTTTTCTTCTTTCATTGGAAGGAATTCCAAGCTTGGAGAAAATATGCAAGCAATGTAGAAAGACCTCCCCCATCCCCAGACTCTTCTGTTTCTCTTCTCTCATTTGCTGTATCAGCAAGGAAGTGAGGAGAGGATGTTTGACATCAGTCTACCTAAGCACTCTTAACGTAGGTTGCACATGCTGTGACCCTTTACCTGGAGTGCTTCAGTCCGTCAGGACGGGGTGCTGGCCCATGGAGCCACAGTGAGCAGCGTCTGCACGATGCCTCCATCTGCTCTGGCACCGCGTGTCCCTCAGTCTGTTTCTTTAATGACATTTCCATTTTTGCAGAATAAAACTCCCTTCTAGTTTTTTACATAATGCCGCCCCCCCCCACTTTTATCCAGATGTTTCCTTGTGGTTGGATTTGGGCTGTGCTTCCCCGGAATGAGCTGAGAAGGGCCTCCTGTCCTGGCTGGGCCCCGGCTGGGACCTTGGGTGTGACCGCTGGCCTTGTCTCCTGTTCTCTGCCTGCATGATGGGCGTCTTCCCTCCACGCCAGAGACACCTGCGGGTGGACAGCGGCCTCCGGGGTCATGAGTACGGGGCTGTTCCCCTGCACATGCCTCTTGATAGCATTTCTTAATTGTCTTGAAACCAGGAGAGTGTGTTTTGCTTTAATAAAACCGTTCTTAAATGGCCTGGGTCACCTTTGTCACCCTATAGAACCCTGCAGAGGACTCTGACTCCAGACTCCTCCTGGCCTCTGCAGCTGGGGAGGGAGGGGCTGGGACGCCCTGACCTGGGCAGGGGCTGTTTCAGGAGGTAAAGGGGCCGGGGGCTGGTGGGAACCCAGGAGCCCCTGCAGAGGGTGAGCCTGGGATGTCTGCTCCACTCCCCAGCACTGGGAGGCCTCGGCCCTCAGGAGGCCTTGCTGGGCTCTGCCCTCCCAGAGGCCTGAGCAGGATGGGAGCCTTGGGAGAAGGGAGAAGTGGGGCCCCCAACCCCCATCCCTCACTCAACCGGGACGGGAAGGTGGGTGCCCAGAAGGAGCTGAGGAACTTTTTCACCCTCCTCGGAGGAACAAGGGGGGCTCCCCAACCAGGTGTCTGAGGGGAATCCCCATGCAGACGTCTTGGGGTGCTCCTCACAGGGTTATCTGAGGAGACTCCCATGCAGGGTCTGGGGGTGACCTGCCCACTCCATCTCAGTACTGGGACCAGCACTCCGATGGGTGCTCCAGGTCTGGGGAACCCACTCCCAGGCTCACCCTGCAGTTCACCCAGAGCCTCCTGGGTCTGGGGAGAGCCTGGCTCAGCACTGTGAGAGGGTCTCCCAGCAGGAAGTCCAGGTCCTCACCAGAGTTACTTAGGTAAGGAAAAGGCTGGAAAATACCTGAGATGGTAAAAGTCAGCTAAGCCTGTGCACCTGTACTCATGTTCTGTGACGTTGTGGTGAATTAGAGCTTCTCCCTGAATTCCTTGGGGACAGTTTTCCTGCAAGTTTGTGTTTTCTAATTCTTACAGATTCCCAAGGACTGTTTATAAGAATTATTGAGCCTAATTTTTTAATAGGAAGCCATATGTCTTCTACAAGATTGTGAAGATGAATTTCTATTCATTGTAACTGCTCATAACTTACTAGCTATGCTCCTGATCAAGTTCTAATTAACCCACTTTACATAAAGGAATGATGCAGATTTTATTAAAGCTACTGATGTAGTTATTAATAAAGCTGCACTCCTCCTATAAGTGTATTTGTAAGAAAAATTAACCCAACAGTTTAAGTTTTAAACATTCAAGAGCTGCAGTTCTACTGTGCTTGCCCTTTGAAATTCTGCTTTAGTTCCTAAGTTCAGTTCTTTGCCCCAAGACCCACGGCGACCACTTTGGTGAAGGGAACATGAAGAGCTGAACCAAATTTACCCAAAAACCCAGAGTTTAACGCAGTGCGCTTGACCTCTCACCACAGGGGAGTCCACCTGCTGATCGGATTCAGGGGCTCTGCCAAACTCAGGGTGTGCCCCCAAGGCCTGGCACAGCTCCCATGACTGCCCGGGGGTCCCATGGCCACACTGAGAAGCAGCTGATGTGGCTCCCACTCTGCCCATTGCAGGACCCAGGCCTGTGGCCATGCTCACCACGAGGGCAGCAGAGGTGGGATCCTGAGTGCCTGGGAGGGAAAGGAAAGAGGCTTCGTCGGATGCCCAGTTTCTGCTGCCCATTGGGGGACCCAGGCCCGTGGCCACGCTCACCACGAGGGCAGCAGAGGTGAGGTCCTGAGTGCCTGGGAGGGAGAGGAAAGAGGCATCGTCGGATGCCCAGTTTCTGCTGCCCTGCTTCCTGAAGATGACCAAGTGCTCACTCCCCGGACCCTCTCCCTGATCCTCTTTTGGTCCTACTGCCCAGCACCCCATCCTCTTCCACTAGGAAAATGCTGTGCTTGAGAGACAGGCCCTTCTCCCCGATTGTCTGGTGACTTGTGGACTTGTGGACTCCCTCTCTGGACGCCAGGCAGCCACTCACCCCCCAATGTCACCAAAGCCGGGTCTCACCTGATAAAATGCCACCTCCACTGTCTGGAGGCCAAGCATTTGTGTGCCACAGGCTTCCAGAGTTCAGGTCCCAGCTGGAGGATGCTTGAAAGAGAACGTTCCTGTCATCAAAGACCAGTGAATACTTTTTTTCCTTTTCTTTTCCTTTAAGTGAAAGCAAGTTTATTAAGAAAGTAAAGGAAAAAACAATGGTTACTCCACAGGCAGAGCAGCCCTGAGAGAAATTATGACAATTTCTTGATTTCATGCTAAACAAGGGGTGGATTATTCATGAGTTTCCTGGGAAAGGAGTGGGCAATTCCCAGAGTTGAGGGCTCCTCCCCTTTTTAGGCCACACAGAGTAACTTCCTTGTGTTGTCGTGGCATTTGTAACTGTCATGGGGCTGGTGGCCCTGTCTGCAGACCTCAGGCCACCTGCTAGCCCTGCGGCCTCCGGGCTCAGGGGAAGCCCAGCTGTGAGTTGGGGACTTATCCAGCCCTTGATGGGAGGGTGGGAGCAACTCCCTTCCTGGCCCCTACAACCAGGCAGGAACGGAGAGAACTCCTCCTTGTCTTCTTCCTATTCATTTAAGAAACAAGACGCACCATGAGATGTGAGGCTCCTGCCCTAAAATATTTTTAGCTGCAAAACATGAAAGATTAACAAAAAAACAAGAGAGAGAGAAAGGAAGGAAGGAGGGAGGAAGGCAGGGAGAGGGCTCCAGGTGTCCACACCCTTCTGGGGCAGGTGTACATCCTCACATTATTGCAGCTGGCAAAGCTGTAGCTCACCTAGCCCAAAACCTGCAAATTTGCACCTGAGAAAAGTGAAGCTTAAGGACACCAGGCAACCTGTGTGTAGACCTTCAGCAACATGCAAAGCTGGGTGGCTGCTTGCAGGATGGAAACGGGATCCGGGTGTGAAGAGCACTTTAAACTGTGTGGGACGCGTGGACATGACACAGGGCCAGCTGGAAGGAGCCTCACAGGCCACATAAAAAAGTAAAATAAAAAGGCCTACGGGTCAACACTGGCACTGTTCTCTTTAATGAACGACGCCCCTGCCTCCATCCCTGCATGTTGTGTGAGGGTGTGTCTAATGGAAGAATTAATATTAATAAGCAAAAAAGAATGCTAGAAATAGTAAAATCCATTTCCCTATGGCCATAGTAATATAGATTCAGATAAGAGCTATCTATGGATGCAACATCATTGGGTAAAAGATGATTGGTGAATGACATATTTACATAGCATTGAAATGTCATCCCAGAGATGATACTATACATATCAATGCCTATTAATTTTAGAGTTAAGAAGTATTTTTAAATGAATAAACCTGGTGGACACCACTTTAAACAAAAGTTCAGCATCAGCATCGCCGCCGAGGGAGCAATCCGACATCCTGCTGCCATTTAGGGCACTGAGAAGGACCCAATACCACTTTTGTAACAATCCTGCCCCAGAAATTATTTAAGCTGAGTCTCATGAGAAGAACACACTCAATCCAAATTCAAGAGAATTTAGCAAAATAACTCTCCTGGAGGTTTTTTGTTTTGTTTGTTTGTTTTGAGACAGGATCTCACTCTGTCATCCAGGTTGGAGTGCAGGGGCACAATCCCAGCTCATTGCAGCCTCTGCCTCCCAGGCTCAGGTGACCCTCTCACCTCAGCCTCCTGAGTAGCTGGGACTACAGGCAGGCACCACCATGCCCAGCTAATTTTTTTAAAAAATACTTGTAGAGAGGAGATATCACTATTTGTCCCCATCCAAAGCTCACCTTGAACTGAATTAATCCCCACAAGTCAAGGGTGGGGCCATGTGGAGATAATTGAATCATGAGGGAGGTTTCTCCCAGACTGTTTTCGTGATAGTGAGTTAAGTCTCATGAAATCTGATGGTTTTATAAATGAGAGTTTTCCTGCACAAACTCTCTTGCCTGCTGCCATGTAAAATGCAATTTGCTCCTCCTTGCCTTCTGCCAGCATTGTGAGGCCTCTCCATCCATGTGGAAATGTGAGTCAGTTAAACCTCTTTCCTTTAGAAATTGCCCAGTCTCAAGTATGTCTTTATTAGAAGCATGAGAACAGACTAATACAGTTACGCAGGTTGGTCTCTGGGCTGAAGTGATCCTCTCGCCTCAGCCTCCCAAAGTACTGGGATTACAGGCATGAGGCACTGTGCCCAGCCTTATTCTGGAGTATTCAAAATGCCAATATCGTGAAAGATGGAGGAAGGTGAGCTCAGAGTCAGGAGCCTGAACACAACTTAAAGTCCAGGAAGGAGCCCGTGGAGAAGAAGATGTGATCGGAAAACCAGGCTGCGTAGGAGAATGTGCTTGTTACCAGGAGACAGGTACTGAATTACCTAGGGCAGATGTGCAGGAGAATGTGCTTATTACCAGGAGTTAGATGATGAATTATTTAGAGCGGATTGTCTCGATGTCTGCCAATAATGCTCCAGTTATTCAGCTAAAATCTTCCAAAATGTGTGTGTGATAAAATGTTAACAATTTGTGGGCCTAGTGAGAGTGAAGGGTGTTCCGTGTTCAATCTGTAGAACTTTCTGAAGGCTGAGTTTTTTCTTTTGGCCACGATTGTATAGTGACTAGTACCCTGTAATGTGAAATTTTTCTTAAAGTAGCTTGAGAACAAGTTTATTAACTCAAACAAAGAGGGAAAAAGGAAGAACCGAATGTCTTCATATGAGATATTTTGACAGAAGGATATTTGTGTTGAAAAAATATGGTTTGAGCTGGATCATATGCGCTTTGCCGCGACCCCCGCGACCGCATCGGGCCACCACTCTAAATACCGTTATTTCTGCTGGCGTTATGCCCTTTTTGGCATAGCATCGTTTCCGAAATGACCGCAACGCCTGCCGTAATTTTGCTGGCATTTACAGCCACATCTTTCCCCACAGACTTAAAGTTAGTGTTTCAGATACAACCTCAATTTTGTGCTTTCAAAACAAAAGCAAAACATTTCCATGTACAAGTTTAAATATTTTATTAGTTTAAAGGAGACTTTACTTTTTGAGACGGAGTTCTCGCCTGCCGCCTAGCTGGAGTGCAATGGCTGGATCTCAGCTCTACTGCAAGCCCGGGTTCACGCCATTCTCTGCCTCTCAGCTCTCCCGAGTAGCTGGGACTACAGGCGCCCGGCCACCTCCCCACTCCGGCTGGGTTTTTGTATTTTAGTAGAGACGGGGTTTCACCGTGTTAGCCAGGATGGTCTCGATCTCCTGACCTCGTGATCCGCCCGTCTCGGCCTCCCAAAGTGCTGGGATTACAGGCTTGAGCCACCGCGCCCGGCGAGACTTCATTTCTTGAAGACAACATATGCTGTTTCTCTATTCAGAAATCCAGACCATAAATTAATCTATACTGATGAGGAAACAGACAACAATTATTAGGTAATAATTACGAATTACATTAATTGGTAATGACCAATAATTACTGCCAATATTATTCCAGCTCTCTGCAAAACAAGACACTCATTCTCAGAAATAATTCCTACTCCTAACAATTCCACAAAAGAATACGACTCACATTAATCCAGGAAGAAATACTATGTCCGTCTCAGGAAGGGGCGCCACGTCCGCCGCCTCAGGAAGGGGCGCCACGTCCGCCTCAGGAAGGAACACTACGTCTGCCACTATGTCTGCCTCAGGAGGGGATACTATGTCCCTGGCAGGAAGGAGCACCAACGTGGTTAATCCCAGGCACGAGCACTTCTGCCAGTCTTTCAGTCATCTCAGGCGTGAGTTCTAATCTTGTTAATGTCAGTAGTGAACACTACCACTGTTATGCTTGAGAATGGGTACAAACAACATTGGTCTCAGAAATGGGCACTACTGAGATACTTTTGTTTTCTAAGAAAATTAAGTCTAAAAAGGGGTTTTTATGGGATTGTACATATACTTCTCTAGAAAGAAGTAACATAAAGGTGCTTCCACCAAATAACTTTTCAAGGGAAAGTCAGCTGACCTGCATATTAACTATAATACATGAAATTAACAAACGTAACTGCACTGCCTGAAGTAGACGTCCCTTCTCCTCAGCTGGGCAGATAGGAGATCTCTCCAAACATGTTAAAAGCCACTAGTTCTTCTATGTTTACCAGAAGGGATGTTCTATTTCACTTCCTGAACTTTTCCCTAACATCTTTGATTGCTTGACATTTAAAGAACACATCACTGGACAGATTTTTTTCCAATATTAGAATCTCTTTTTACTTGTTATTGCCTGTTTTTTTTTTTTTTCCCTTCCTGTTACAAGATCGATTAAAAATAGACCTTCACAGTCAAGAGTCTGGAAGTAACTCTTGGAGACAAATCCTCACACTTCCTCCTCTCCCTTTCTCTCTCCCTGAATGTTCCATGTGGATTCAAAACAGCCATGGTGATACCGTTCCCTGGTTTCCTTTCTTCTTACCCTCATGTTCAGAGCCATGAGTCATTTGATAATATGCCTCATTATGCCCTCAGCATTTAAAGATGAACATTTCCATTTCAAACTTCCTTCTTTCATGAAAATATTTGCTTCCTGAACATAACTGATGAGTTACAAGAGGTTGTTAAGTAGAATGCAATCAAAGGAACACAAAGTGAAATAGAAGAATATTTTGTCCAAAGTAGATTAGGATCATGTGAAAAATCAAAGGGAATAAAAAATGAGTGAGCTTTGTTTTCCAGCTGGGAAAGGCGTTGGCCGGGGGTAACATCCCTGGGATGAGGAGGTTGCAGGGCCCTGGGCAACCGTGCCCCATGGGCATTTCCTGAATTCTCTGCCCATTCTTGGTCTTCCAGTAGACAGCTGGGTTCACCTGCAGCCTGGGTATTGGTGAGGAATCTGGTGCCTCGAGGCAGGAGCGCCAGGAAGCAGCTGAGATGGGAGAACGCTTTCCTCCCGCACTAGTGAGCTGGGTCCTCAGGTGCTTGGTGTCATGGAGGCCAAAACAGTGGCCTTCCTTTCTCAGTCATCATTGCCCTTTGACAGGCTCAGCCAAGAAGTGGGCGAAGCCCTAAGTGGGACATGGTTTCATGCATTGCTAACAACCCGGAAGGATCGTCATTATTTTAATCCATGTTTCATAGACGAGGGACTCGGGAAGGCGTCATTACCTGGTGGTCGGTTAGCTTTTGCTGGGTGGCAAACCACCCTAGACCTTGAGATTTAAAGCCCCCGTTTGCTTACCTCCTGCTTCTGCGGTTGGACAGCTTGACCTGGGGCAGCCGGGGCTCTTCTCCCGTCTTTGCTGGGCTTCCTCCTGTCTGTGGCGTGTGGGACAGGAAGGAAGAGGTACATTGTAAAGCTAGAGAGACAGCTGGGTAAGCAGAGACACATTTAAAACGTTATTAAATGCTTGATTTTCAATATAATTTGAAAACTGAAATTGATGGGAAAAAATATTCTAAAAAATGAGTTCTGGTCAAAATTATTTACATTAAAAATGTTTTCCCGAAAAATCTTATATGGTTAATAGAAATGCAGAATGCTAAGAAACTAGTTGTTTCCTTCAACATTGTTGACATTTTGAAAGCACCTTTTGATGCTTTTCTATAACAGATGAGGAAATAAAAAGTAACCCCCACATAACCTTTATTTCACTGCCTAATTTGTATAGGCGGCACTTTCATTTTTAGATTTCAAAATACGTGACATTTACGCTTTTATGCTGCAGGGATTATTCATATGGTTTAGGCTTAGTGTATCTTAAATTACCTCAAAATAATGGTGCACAGTTTACCTCCAGTTCTTTTACATGATGTCACCATTTCTTAGTTATTATTTCATTTTTTATATTGTTTTATTTTTATTCAAGTAACTTTAATAATAATTTTTGGGTTTATATACTGATGATGGAAAACCCAAATGCTGCCAAAGTATTTTTAAAGAGGTTTATTCTGAGTGACTGTGGCCTGGGGAACAGTCTCAAGAGGTCCTGGGCGTGTGCCTGCGGCCATTGGGTGACAGTTTGGTTATTTCAGGGGGACAGGAATTGCAGGTGAAATCATAATCAATACATCAGCTTACCCCAAAGAGGCAGAACATCTCAGGGCAGGGCCTTCCAGGAGACAGGTGGCTTGTAGGGATTCTCGAGCTGGCAGTTGGTTGAAAGGGTTAAGCTGTTGTCTAAAGACAAAGTCAGGAGAGAGGGACGCTGGAGTTGAGATGGACAGTCTGCAGCTGTCACAGGACCCTGGTCCACACTCAGGCTGGAAAGTCGGCCACATGGTGCCAGCTTAACACAGAAACTCCTTTAACAAGACGTTATGGTCCCAGGCCTCTTAGATAGAAGTTTGGGCAAGAGAAAAAACAAAAATAAAACAAAAATAAAAATAAAAAACAAAGGAACAGAGTTTAGTCCTCGATACCTTGAGCTCGATTCCTTTAAAATTTAGAAAAATCGGTGGAATAAGATTCTTCTGTGTCAGTCTCCCGAGATCTCTGCTTAAAATGCCTTTGTTTCTTCTGTCACGAGACTCTGTAGGGAGTTTCAGTCCTGCCTGGATTTCCTCTGTGCATGTTCAGTTTTAAATTTATTTTATAATCATTTTTCTGCTTAATTTAGCAATTTCACTGGGACATTCTTAGGCTGAATGTTTTGTATCACTTATTTCCTGGGAAATAATTTAGGCCACAAAGGTATTTATTTAATTGAGTCTTTAAATATTATATTCTGTTCAAGTTTTTTCTTACCTTTTCAGAAACATCAGCGATCTTTTCTCAAATCACTCTGTTCTTTTGGGTGTGGAATTTGCCTTTGAAGCTTCCGTTCCCTGCTCCTGTCTCCTTTGCGGTTCTGCAGTCCCATCTTTAAACGCATACGGCTCCTTCTGGAGAATCTTTTGGGGAGGCCACCCTTGCTTTATTTCTTTGAGACCAGGGCCAGCTGTTGGCTGAAGACCCCCCCCTTGCTGGGGCCGTCCCTTGCAGATGTGGTCATGGGCCTGCATCTCACGGCCCGTCCCTCCGTGGGGGTGGGTGGTCATGCAGAGAGCCCTGCAGGCAGGTGTTGGCAGTCCTCATGGAATAATGTTTTATTCTCTGCTAGAGTTTAGGGTGACATTTGGGGATCTGGGGGTGCTGGTGTTCATTTGACCAGCTCAGGGTTTCTGTTTGGGTTTGTTTTATTGTAAGCCTCTCCCCAAATCTGCTGCTCCTCTTGTCTCCAGGTCTCTGTCCCTCGTGCACAAGATTTGTTAGTCATTCTTCAGGGCAAACCACCCACAGGATGCAGCCACTTCTTTAGTTCATTGAAGACAGAGATTTTCCTCCATTCTTTTTCTATCTTTTGTTCAGTAAGACAGACTGATTACAATTCTTGCTGTGAATAAAGTAATACTAACAACAACAACAACAAATCAGGTAAACTCACAGCTGTCACAGCAAGGTGCTCCTAGGCAGGCCTTCCACCTTCCTCCAGACCACAGGGACGCTCCCTGCACTGCCTGTTGGCCACACCGCCTGGGTGGTGCATTGCAGGCTGGGGGAGGACAGGCCAGGTGGCGAGCACAGGTGAGAGGGAGCCTGGATTCTGCAGTGGGGCTGCTGGGCATTCAGACGTGTCCTAGGGAGACTGGGGAGCAGGTACACACTGACATTTTTCATTCTGGGAACTTATTTTCTATCAAAGTGTGTTTTACGCTACTCTACCCTTTATGCCAGAGACAGGCAATTATGAATAGAGAGAGAAGATTCTGTTTTTGTGGATAAGCGAGTCTATAAATGGAGCCTGCTGGTGCATATTTATATTGTTTCTGCTACTCAGCTGATGAAAGGATCATCTATCTTAAAGTCATTTCAACAAAGGTGGTTTCAAGCCTAGATCTGTTTAAATTAATTTTGGGGATAGTTTGCAAAGGAGGTTTTGAAATGAAAACAAAGACCTATCTAGAGGATCTATTTCCATTGTCAAAAACTTAAATGAATATACATTTACATAGTCTTAGCTGCCTTTCTTGGACCAAGATGCAAATCTATGTCTTTAATCCTTTCCATATCTTAGGACAAGTCGGCGTGTCTATAGTTATAGAACTTTGCAATTTATTTTATACCCTTAGTAGTTGAATGTTACTAGAGAATATCATCAACTTGACCATTTTACCCCTTTATAAGCTCCAAACTCTCAACAAAGGCAATGACAGCAAATAAAATAAAGCCAAATAAACTTTGCAAACTTGAATATAGTGTTTACATTTTTCTCCCTTTGCTTGCAGTGGTCTGATTTTCTTAGCAATCCACCATAAAGTGGCTCTCTGTAAGATGATAGCCTTATCCCAGTGATCTGGCTGGTGGAGGTGCCTTCAGGCCCATGTGGGGTCACATGAGGCTTCCTTGATCCCCTAACCCTTGGCTTCTCCAAGACCAGGAGAGTGGACACAGCAGATGGAAAGGGCTCTCCAGAAACCTTACTCTTTGGAGACTCCAGGCCGTTCTTGATGGGGTCAGCAATTCCTGGGCCAACGGGAGAAGGACGATAGCTCATAATTGTTGATTTCATTCCTTGTAACAACGTACCCTTGAAAATGCTTAATGAAGTCTTGGGGTTGACCCACCCCACGTCAGTACCTGAGATCTCCGAGATTTAGTTTAGGCAAACTCAGATATGTTTGGCTCTCTCCATTCTAGAGGAGATTTTTGAAACTCTCAAGTACTCGGATGATTCTAGACTACATAAGAACACTGGGTTGCATGCCAGGCCTCAGAGGTCCCTCTCGCTAACTCCTGTTGGTTTCTTCACGTGCACTGAAACGGCCAAGGTTCCTGTGGGTTATTTCCATCTGGAGCACTGTGTGGTTGAGCTAGTGAGCAATCCTATAAATTGTACGAATCCCTCAAATACAAACCCTGCATAATCCTTCACAAAAACAAGCCGGCCTGAGCCTGCCCTTCCTGGGGCCAAGAATGCATCTCTGTTTTCCTACACTGGGAGGGACTCATGGCACAGCAAACGCGGCTGGCACTGAGGATCTCAGGGGTGAGTAAACGCTGCTGCCATTGAGGATCTCAGGGGTGAGTAAATGCTGCTGGCATTGAGGAGCTCAGGGGTGAGTAAACGCTGCTGGCATTGAGGATCTCAGGGGTGAGTAAGTGACTTCCTAAAACCCAGCAGTACAGGATCAGTGCTGCCTAATCTTCCTCAACCTAGGGCCTGACGTGATCCAGCTTCTGGAGAGACCAGCTGTGCTTAGGAGGTGGTTAGGAGAAGTGGGAAGCAATCTTGCAGGAGCCTGGAATTTGAGGTGAAAATGAGAGGAAGATGAAGAGGACAATGGGACTCTGTCACCACAGGCCTTGGGAGCCAGGGAAGTCCCAGCGCTGCTAGAAACATGGGAGAAGGTGAGTTAATCACTGCCGCCAGGTTGTGAGAGGTTTTACTTTGTGTTCATTTTATACTCAAAGGCTGTTGAAAAATCAAAACTGAAAAAGAAATTAAGGGGATTTTTCTCTCCAATGTATTTTCTCTTTTCTGTTCCTCCTTGGTTACTGTCTGCAAAACTGAAAGTGACTTCTAGCTTGAATAGGCAGGACTGTCCCGACGCTGTGGTGAAGAGGAGAGATAGGGTCTGTGTTCTGCTGGCAGACAGATGGACCGGCGATTAACAAAGGACTGTCCCGTTGTAGACGCGGAAAGGAGCAGAGAGGGTAGCTCGCAATCTTCTACGTTAGTTTTTCCCTTTCATTTGTTTCTTATGGAAGTAAAAATGGCAATGAATTGCACAATTTGATGTACATTTGATGAGTTTTGAAAAATGTATCCACCCATTTAACCACCCCTCCCACGAAGACAGAGCAGTTTTATTCTCCTAAAATGGGTACTGTGCTTTCTCCCCGCCAAAAGGAAACAACACACAGCCCTCAGTCTTAACCCTTCTTCTCATTTGTATCACCACACATTCATTCTGCCTGTGTTGGTGCTTCCTGCAGATGAAATTGAATCCAATTTAGTCTGTTCTCTTGTGTCTCACATAGTGTTTCTGTAAGTAACCCACGCCGTTGCACCCGTCACTGATTCATTCCTTATCTTCTGGGTGGTGTTTTTGGTATTGCACAGTTATACTGTGATGTGTGTGTCCCACAGGCTGAGAATGCATTTTACATTTTAAAACGTTGGAAAAATCAGAATAATACTATTTTATGACATATGAAAAGTATATGAAATTTAAATTTTAGTGCCCGTAAGTAAAGTTTATTTGAACACAGCCACGCCCATTCGTGTGCGGGCGCTGCTGGTGCAGGATGGCAGCCACAGTGGAGGGCAGTGGCATGGGAGATCACACCGCCTGCAGGCCGGAAATAGGTACCCTCCGGCCCTTTGCAGAAGTTTGTTGACTGACCCCCGGCTTGGCTAATTAATTTAAACATTTATTCCTTCCTAATATAATCACTTAAATGTATAAATTTCCCCGTGAGCCCCACATTAACTGCATCCCACACATTTCGGCATGCTGTCATGCGTCACCAGCTTGAAATATTCTCGAGTTTCCCTTTGGACTTGCACTTTGACCCAGGAGTCTTTTAGACGTGTGTGCGGTGTTTTCTAATATGGAGGAGTTTTCTATGTATTTTATTAACTTTTACACTGATTTATTTATAATCAGAGAGCATAAATGCATCATTTAAACCTTTTGAAATTTACTGAGACTTGCTGCCCAGCTTGTGGTCTATTTGGGGACCATTCTGTTTTTACTTTACTGGGATGCGTATCCTACAGGTTTTGCACTAAGATGCTCTGAGTATTTCAGTTAAGCCTCAGCGCTCTGTCTTATCTCTCAGTGCTTTGTCCCCTTGCTGATGCTTCTGTCCATCAAGTACTGAGACTCAGCTGTTAACGTTTCCATTGCGAGTGTGACTCTCTCCGTTTCTCCCTTTAGTTTTGGCAGTTTTTGCATCATACCTGTTGAAGCTCCATGAGTAGGTGCACACCCGTAAGATTTGTGAGTTTTCCTGGTACCGACCAGTCATTATCACTAAGCATTTATTTTGATCTCTGATAACACCAGTACTCCTCGCAGTGATGTCTGTCAGTCTGAGGTTGATGCCACGCCCGCCCTCTCAAGCCCACGGTCTGCAAGGTGCCTCATCGCCATCCTTTCATTCAAGCTGTGTATTTAAAATTGCCATCATGTAGTTGAGTCTCCATCTTCCATTTAGCCTTAAAGAAAACTTCTTTACCAAAAAATTCAAGCTACTTACTTCATTACACTCACCTTGGAGGCAGGGTCTCTGTCTGTCACCCAGACTGGAGCACAGTGGCAGGATCATAGCTCACTGCAGCCTCCAACTCCTGGGCTCAAGTGACCCTCCAGCCTCAGCCTCCTGAGTAGCTGGGACGATAGGCACCTGTCACCACACCCAGCCAGTTAAAAAATGTCTTCATAGATGAGGTCTCCCTATGTTGCCCAGGATCTATTCACTTTAAATAAATGATTGATGTTGTATGACCAGTTTGCTGTGTGTTTTGTATTTGACACATTTAACTTTGGTCCAGATTTTCCCCAACCATCTGCAGTTATTTCTTTCAGAGTTCTGTTGTCGCCCTCCTGTACTTCCCCACATTCATAACCTTTTAAAAGTGTTTGCTCAAGGAATTACATCTATCCTGAACTTATCACAGTCTACTTAGAGTGATTAATGTAAAATTAAAAACCTGACACCGTAATAAAAATTCATGTACTAAGACAAAGTTTTACCATTCAAAATTCTCTTTACTCTTCTATTTTCTGTGGTCAATCATCTGTTTTACATATGTGTATGTGATACATCTCATACGTCTTTCGCATTAAACAATAATTTGTCTTTTAAGGAAATTAAAAGAAAGTTTATTTATGTTTATTCCTATATTTACTATTTTTAGTGTTCCTCTTTCTCATTTGTAAATCCCAGTTTCCACCAGGGCTTATTTCCCTAGGCCTTCATTTACAATGTATGTAGAATTTTGCTGCAGGCAGAATTCTTGGTTCTCAGTGTTTTATTGTTATTTTTCTTTCAGCATTAAAAATGCACTCCCTTGCCATCTGCCCCCAGCGTTTCTGGAGAGAGTCTGCTATCATTCCACAGCCTTTTCACTTGGCTGTGATGTTGTTTTCCCCCAGATGCTTTTTTATTTTTCCTTTATATTTGAGCTTCATTTCTTTGACTACAATGTGCAGGTGTGATTTTCTTTTTATTAAACTCACATGGTTTTGCTGAGTTTCTAGGATCTGTAAGTTAATATTTTCACCAAAACTGAAAGAAATTCAAACATTATTTTAAAAATATTTTTATTTGCTCCAATTTTTCTCCTTTTCTGGAGCTCCAAGTATGTGCACGTCAGATCACATGATGTTGTCCTAAAGTTCTATACTGATACTCTTTTCAAGATTTTTCTATGTTTTATCCTGTTCTCCAGATTGGATAACAACTTTTCATCTGTTTCAATGCACTGCCACTTTCACTTGCCACCTTGCATTGTTTTTTGAGTCTATGAATGATTTCTGTCGCCTCCCTCATTTTTTGAGTCTATGAATGATTTCTGTCGCCTCCCTCAGAAGAGTGATGATGTCAGTCTAGCAGGTGTTTGAGTGGAGGCTGCTCACCGTCGACTTCGTACGGGGGATGATTCGGCTTTGCCCTAACTTTGGTTGGAATTGTTCGCTCCACCCAGGGCTTCAGCCAAAGCCTGAATTAATCCAGTGTTTATTAGTCATGGAAAGGAAGGAGCAAACTCATGCTTTCCACCAGAAAATATCAGCCTCCCCGAAACCCCGTGAACACGGATGGGAATGCCGCAGTGGGTCTTTCACTGATGAGGTCAGCAGAGGCCTCTGTGTGAGCACAGACCATGGGGTTGAGGACTCTGCATTGAATTACATCCCCCCGAAAATTCATACGCTGAAGTCCTGACCCCAGCCCCTCAGAATGTGACCTAACTGGGAAATAAGTTTCCTGCAGGGGTGCTTGGTGGAGAGGAGGCCGCCAGTCTAATGCAGTACGACCGATGTCCTCACAGAAAGGAGAGTGCGTGCCGATGATGCACACGAGGACAGCCCCGCGTGACGGTGAAGGGAGATCAGGGCGAGGCTGTTCGTGCCAAGGACGCTGAAGCCGCTGGTGAGACGAGCAGCTCGGGAGAGGCAGGAGCAGATCCTCCTTCCCGGCCTCCCTGTGAAACCGTCCCGCTGACACCTCAGTCTCTGACTTCCAGCCTCTAGAACTTGTGAGATGCCAAGTTCCCGTTGTTAAACAACAGCCCAGCACTGATACAGCTGAAGAGAGGACGGAGGTTGGGTGATGCCTGTGGGCCAGGTGCCCATGTGGAGAGCACCGTGGCGATAGCAGATGGGCCAGGTGCCCATGCAGAGAGCACCATGGCAATACCAGAACCGAAAACCTTCAAATGCACTTATCCTTCGACCCAGACCCAGACATTGTGCTTCCAGATGGTGTTGCACAGAGGCCCCTCCATGCAAACTGTGCTGGAACAGTCAGAGGCTCCTCCGTGCAAACCGTGCTGGGACAGAAAGGCGAGACCCGGCCAGCTGACTGGCATGGCCTCTGCTGCTCGGCGGCCTGCAGGCACAGGTCACCTTCCATGCTGACCTGAAACACAAAGTCATTGCTGTATTTATCAGAAGCCAGTTGCTGGACACACTGTCACACTCTACCCTCAGCCCAGCCTTTATCCCACAAAAATGGAGCGACCTCCAGCCACAGCACCGTGAATGCTCAATACCTCCTCCTAAATGTGTGTGTGCTCAGGGGCCCGCTCTCTGGAGAGCCTTCAGAGAAGTCTTTATGGCCGTATTTGCAGAGATTAGAAACTACTTGAAACTGTTGGAATATAACTTCCCTTCCCCCGCTCCAATCCTAAAACATAACGTCCAACTCATTTAAATAGCAGGCACCTTGTTGTCTGCTTGTCATGAATGACTTCCTAAAAATTCATTTTTAAGTAGGCCTGAGTCCCCTCTATTTCTGCAGAAGTTTGTACTCGTTAAACTCAAAAGCAAGTTGCGTTTACCTAAAGGAGAAAAAAGAAGCAGCCAGATGATGCACTGTTCAAATGAGTGGTTTTTAACCCACATAACTCCTTTTTAACCCCCCAATTCTAAGCGTCATGACAAAGAGCTGATGTGCAAATGCTGCTTCTGATGGGGGCGTGGGGTTGGGGTTGGAAATCTCCACTAGGAGCCAGTCTCTGTGCTGGGAGGTTTTCCTTCCTTCCTCAGGGCCTCTCCTCTGCTTCCCTTCCTCCAACTGTTATTTCCTCCCGGTAAGAGGGTTTTGGTTAAAACTGCAACTGCAAAGACACAGCCGTATACCAAGGCCATTGGGTATAGCTTTTGCTGTTTCATAAGCATTTCTCAGATGTGAGGACCAGCGAGAGAAGATGCTAATTGATGGCATTTGCAGTCATGTCTAGGAAATACGTCTCTACAAACTGCAGACAGAGTATTCTGAGGGAGGGCTGCTCTGAGGACGGAATTGTAATGCAGCTCAGGGGGGATCGGAGCTATTTTGCATTTACCTGCGGAGATCCGGCCCTCCGCGCACAGTAAATCTTCTCAGAGAACCCCCTCCAAAGTCAGAGACTCTCCAGATGTCCCTTTAAGGATTCATCAGGCCCTAAATTACACGGCTGACCCGGATTTACTGCAAATCGGCTTCACCTACATGGGGTGCTACATGTCGGTTCACGGACAGGTTGGAAATTTATGGAGCAGAGGGCGGCCAAGGGGCTGCCTCCCGACGCCTGCAGCAGCTGGAGATGGACTGCGGCTCTGTCAGGTGGAGAGGAGTTACGGTCTGCACACCGGGCCGGCATAATTCTCCCCAGATGGGGCTGCAGCTCGGTGAGGAGGCCGTGCCCCTGCCCCCACCCCTCGTACTGAAATATGTGGGGAGCATTTTGTTGTTGCCATGATGATTTACGCGATGCAGAAACCAACGGCGTCCGCCACAGCCCCTGTTCTCCGGACAGACGCCGCGGTCACCTCAGCCCCTCCCTCGCGGGTGAGCGCGTCCCCCACCCTGGGGAGCCCGGTGGGAGTGAAGTCCCCGAAGGGCGTAGAGAAGAGCCGATATCGGGGTCTGGCCGTCCACCAAGAGGGTGCGACGGTCACCTGCCGCCCACACCACCATCCGCCACAGCTGCGTCCGGGGCCGATTCCCAGCCCATCCCGAGAGCCTGAACCGCTTCACAGAAGGACCAGGGTCTGGGCTTCGCTGCGAATGAACAAAAGTCAGTGGACATCATTTTGAAGACGTTTTCTGAGGCCCACGGTTGGCTGTCGGGGAACTTGTAGACCAAGCATTAGTTTCTGACGCTCCAGCTCTGGATCGGGGTGGGAAATGGAGATGGAGTTGAGACCCGCAGCAGGAGGGAGGCGTGTCCAACACACTCCTCAGAGCGGGCCCAGCGCACCTGCCACCCGCTGGGACACACGCCCCAGAGCTCCAGCCTGCTCTGCACCCACGCCTCAGAGCGCCTCCAGCCTGCCTGGCACCCGGGACACCAGAGCTGCCCCTGCTGCCTGTCACTGGGACAGGCCAGAGCACTTCCAGCCTGCTTCACACCCGGGACACAGGGCCTCAGAGCCTCCAGCCTGCCCACTGGGAACAGGCTCAGAGCTGGCCCAGCTCACACCCGGGACAGGGCCTCAGATGCCTCCAGCCTGCCTGCCACCGTGGGGAACAGGCTCTCAGAGCCTCCAGCCTGCCTACAAGCGCCCGGGACACAGCCCCAGATTCCCAGCTGCCTGCTGTCACTGGACACAGGCCTCAGAGACTCCAGCTGCTCTGCCACCCGCACAGGCCCCCAGAGCCGGCCCAGCTGCCTGCCACCCCGAGGCTCAGAGCTGCCCAGCTGACTCCACACCCACAGGCTCAGAGCGCCTCCAGCTGCCTGTCACTGCACAGCCCTAGAGACCCTGCGCCCAAGCCTGGGCACCCGGGACAGGCCTCAGAGCTTGCCCAGTTGTCACTGGGACAGTCTCTGTGAGCTGGCTCCAGCCTGCCTGCCACCGGGGAACAGGCTCCTGAGCCATTCCAGCGGCCTCCACACCCGGGACAGGCCTCAGAGAGCCTCCACAGCACCGGGAACAGGTATCCCCGAGCTTTCCAGCCTGCCTGCCACCTGCTGGGACACAGGCCTCAGATGCCTGCAGTGTGCTCTGTCACTGGGGACAGACAGGCCTCTAGAGCTTCCCAGCCTGCTCTGGCACCTGGGACATAGGGCCTCAGAGCGCTGCCCAGCTGCCTGCCACCCGGACCACAGGCCCGAGCCCAGCGTGCCTTGTCACTGGACAGGCCCAGAGTACCCCCCACCAATGCCACCCGGGACACTTCAGAAGGCCCAGCGTAGCCCGCCACCCGGACACAGGCCTCTGCAGCTACCCAGCTGCTTCCGCCACCCGGGAACAGGCCTCAGAGCACCCAGCGGCCTGCCACCCCGGGACAGGCCTCTCAGAGCTGCCACCCAGCTGCCTGCCACCCGGACACACACCTCAGAGCTGCCCAGCCTGCCTGCCCGGGAACAGGCCCTGTGAGCTGGCCCTCCAGCGTGCCTGCCACTGGGACAGGCCTCAGAAGCGCCTTCCAGCCTGCCTGGCACTCCGGGACACACCAGAGCTGCCCCAGCGGCCTGTGGCAGGGCTCTGTGAGCGCCTCCCAGCGTGCCTGTCACGGGACAGGCTCCTCAGAGCACCTCCAGCCTGCCTGCCACTCCGGGACACACACGCTTCAGGAGCTGGCCCAGCGGCTCTGCCACCTCGGGACACAGGGCCTCAGAGCTGCTGCCCAGCGCCTGCCACCCGGAACAGGCCTCCCAGAATGTTGTCCAGCTGTGCCTGCCACCCGTGACAGAGCGCGTGCAGCGCACCTGTCACCGGGGAACAGGCCTCAGAGCGCGTCCAGCGTGCCTGTCACCCGGGACACACGCCTCAGAGTGCCTCCAGCCTGCCTGCCACCGGGGAACAGGCCTCAGAGCGCGTCCAGCGCACCTGCCACCGGGGACACACGCCTCAGAGCGCGTCCAGTGTGCCTGGCACCCGGGACACAGGCCTCAGAGCGCCTCCAGCGTGCCTGGCACCCGGGACACAGGCCTCAGAGCGCCTCCAGTGTGCCTGCCACCCGGGAACAGGCCTCAGAGTGCGTCCAGCGTGCCTGGCACCTGGGACACAGGCCTCAGAGCGCGTCCAGCGTGCCTGGCACGCAGGACAATGGCTGTGTGAGAGGATGCAGTTTAGCAATGACACTCTGTCCAACCTCACAGTTCACAGAGCGCTGCCATGTGCCTTTGAACCCTTCAGGCAGTCCTCAGAGGTGGGGTTCTAGGTCCCAGGGAACAGGAAGGAAGCTCCAAGGTGGCTCAGCACGACCGCACGAGGAAGACCTTCTTGTTCCTCACCTGTGTGAGGGCCACGGTCTCTCCTGCAGCTCCACCTTTACTAACAGCTTTAAATATCCTTTAAACTCCTCCCATGCCTTCTCCTTATTGACATGTGATATGAATCCTTAGACCTGGAGGCCCTTCTGAGCAGATCTGGGTGGGGAAATGCCAGCCTGTGCTTCCGTGAAACTCAGCAGGTTCCACCTGAGGCACGTGGAGAGGTGACTGGATGTTGGTTAATTCAGGAAGTCACAGCTGTCTGCATGATTGTGGGCAATGCTGGAGTTTGATCACTGAATCTCCAAACTTGTCAGGAGGACAAACAGCATCACCTACGTCTTTAATGTGTGCTGATTCCTGAAACCAACCCAAGGAGGGTACAAAAGGCAGGGAAGACACAGGCCTTTCCGAGGACACGTCCTGGCTGCAGAATACATTTTATGTAAGACGAAAGTAAGGAAGGAGACCACTACCACTCCTGCTGCCCTCCTCCCCCGACCTTGCCTAGTTCACAAGACAGGAGGAAAGAGAGAAAGAAGCAAACGTAAGATAAATAGCCAGACAACCTAGGCACCACCACCTGGCCCTAGGAGTTAAAACAAGTAATAATAATAAAATCAGCCCCTGACCTAAACTACTTGTGTTATCTGTAAATTCCAGACACTGTATGAAAAAAAGCATTGTAAAACTTTTTGTTCTGTTAGCTGATGCATGTAGCCCCCGTCACATTTCCCACGCTTGCTCCGTTTATCACGACCCTTTCACGTAGACTCCTTAAAGTTGTAAGCCTTTAAAAAGGCCAAGTATCTCTTTTTCGGGGAGCTCGGCTCTTAAGACGCGAGTCTGCCGACGCTTCTAGCCGAATAAAAAACCTCTTCCTTCTTTAATCCGGTGTCTGAGGAGTTTTGTCTGCGGCTCGTCCTGCTACAAAAGGAAACATTTCAGGAAGAGAAAGGAGCCGTGGGCATGAAAGACTAGGAGGAGGTGGTCATAAAACCACTAAAACATACGTTTCTTAAATGCTGTTTGTAACTTAACGTTTCTGAGATGAAAGAAAGAAATCTGGAACTAAAATTTCTGGATTATTCCAGGGGAGTAAAAAATGTGGCATGGGGGCGTGGGGAAGAGAAGGATTTGACAGTTATCAAATCTCATTTTTGAAAAATATATTTGGTTACATGTGAGTTTTGGACATTTAGAGAAAACAGTGGAAGGAAAGGCACAGAAATAATAAATTCCAAATCTCAGGAGAAACAGAAAAATATGGAGGAGCAACGAGGAGAAGCCAAGCCCTCCATCAGGCCGACATGGTGGAGAAAGTGAGGCGGGAAGAACACACAGTCAAACAAATACGGCAAGAGCTTCCCGTGTGAGAACCAGACACACAGGAGACCAGCCTCGGAGGCACGAGGAACGCAGCCGTGAAATACAGAGTTAACTTCTTTTCAAAGAGACATGAAAAAGACACACTTTCACCGGGAAATGACAGACGGGATGAATATCTAAATATCCGGAGTTTCAGTAAGTGGACCAGCATCCCTGGAGGAAAAGGGATGCTCTCAGTGCGTCTCAGTGCAGGACGCCGAGGAAGGTAAATGTCAGTGTCTAATTAACGTGTAGGAAGAGCTTCGATCGCACTCGTAAATTCATGAACGCATGATAAAAGAGACAGCTTTTCATTTCATAGTACAACTTCATTTTATAGTAAATCTTGACAAATGCACAGGGAACAAATGTTCTCGTCCTTTGCTGATGGATTATGATCTGGGCTACTTTGGAGGACAGTTGGCCGTGTCCATCACAATTGGAAGTGGTCGTTTTCTTTATACACACAAACACACATGCAGCCCCTTAACTCCCACGTTGGGGGTAGGGGCCGGGATTACACACTGTCCGTGGGCAGAACGTCACAGAGGTCAGTCTGCCCAAGCTCTGAAACGCAGACAGTGCCAAGGTAAAGGAGAGGCAGCACACACCACCTCTCACAGAGTGATCCAAGCATATTTTATATCCAGGAAAGGATCCTGTCGTTTATTACATATGGTCATGAATCATTCAATGTATTTTGCAAAAAGTTAATTTAAAAACTTGGAAAAAGTAAATAGCAACAGGTTAATGGTGGTGATTTTTGATTGGGAAGTGACAGACTCCTCCCCGCCCCACTCGCCCCAAGAACACCTGCCGTGTCTGCTCCAGCTCGGATATGGGGCGGGATCACGTGTCCTCGGAGATCTGAACATCCTCTGCCCACAGGGATTGGGTCAGGAATGGGAACATCACCCAGGTGACACTACCATGCCCGAGAGAAGACAGGCAAAGGCTTCACGTCATACACAAAAGCAGAACGGTATTAAAGGACACTGCTCAGTGGGCGACCTGGCCGAATAACTCAGCCACCTCTCATCAAATCGAAGAGCTTTCAGGGAAGGTGCTGGGATCTGTTAGCTCTGATGTGCAGCAAAGAGACCAACTGTGGCTTGGATGGGTGTGCAGAGGTCTGAAGAGTCAACTGGATTATGGAAAAATGAAAGAAAATCATGGGAAAAGGTGAAACTTGAAAGCTTCCTAGTAGTAACCTCAATCTGATCCCCAGTCCCTGGTGTTGGAGCTGAACTTGCAACGCAGAGGAAGTCACAGGACGTGTGGCTCGGCCTGACTGAGCTCTGGGGGACCCTTGGATATGCTGGGGACGCACCATGGCCTTGGACTGCTGCCCCTCAGACAGGCCCTGGTCCTCAGCCCAGCCACTCGGTGACCGCTCTCTCCAGTGACCAGGTCGGCAATCCCAGGAAGAGACCGAAGGCCCCAGGAGGCCGCAGATGGCCCCGTGACACTCCTGCTGGTAAACCGAACTGCAGCCCTGTGGGGTCTGTGTGCTTTACGGAATTTAAAATAAAGGAACTGAACATATTAAATCATCTGCCATGTTGGACTTGTTATTAAAATATGAATATTTTAAATTTGTATTTAATATTCAATTTGAAAATTTTAATTATTGATTTACTAGATATAAAAGAGAAATTAGGAGTTCATAAAAATAAATTTAGAAAATACATTATATTTAATTTTTAAAAATTCAGGCAATTAAACACATAACTGCCAATCTAATAAGAATACTATTTCGTGTATTGTCAATGATTTGAGAAAATAATATATATTTATATATTTAGTTTTTAAAGTCTTAGGGAATTTAAGTGACTAAAATGGCAAAAGAGGTTGTCTTTAAGTTTTTTATTTAATTCTGTGCTATTCAAAGAAGAACTTTGTTCTGTATTTAAGCAAAATGTTAGCTGGATGAGTCAGGCTAAAGATATAAGAAAAAGATGACTTCCAATCACAGTGTTTATTAGTCGGGTTGGGTGGTAATGTAAACGTACGTATTGACAGGAGTTTTCTGGACATGAAAACATTTACTGGGCTTTAAAATCCCTGGTGACAGCCGGGAGATCCCCACAGGGTCACCAGGGAGGACAGGAGGCCATGTGTTGGCCACAGGACCCAGGCCATCCTCAGAGCCCTGTAGGATCACCAGGGAGTGCCACGGGGAGGACAGGAGGCCACGTGCAGGACATAGGACCCGGGCCGTCCTCAGAGCCCTGCAGGGTCACCAGGGAGTGCCACAGGGAGGACAGGAGGCCATGTGGGAGCCACAGGACCCGGGCCATCCTCAGAGCCCTGCAGGCAGCTCTCCCACCACTCCAAAGGGGACAGAGTGACTGTGTCCAGGAAGGGGTCCCCAGCACCTGCCTCTCCACACAGCAGACATCCGTCCAGGGATGGGAGGTTGCATCCACACCTGCACTCCTTCCCTGTGCGGACATGGTGAGGACACTCTGTGCCTGGCTCTCTGGACGCACTCTGGGGAGGCCACTACTGTGCAGCCCTGGCCTGGAGGAAGCTGACTGAGGCCTGACTGTGCCCCGGCTCCTGGGTCCAGCCTGCACCATGCTGAAGCCCAGGCCAGCCTGGAGGAAGCTGGCTGAGGCCTGACTGCTCCCCTGTGCCTGGGTCCAGCCTGCACCATCCCGAAGCCCAGGCGCCAGCCTTTGCAGTGAGCAGGGAGAGCCCAGAGTCACCCAGGACGGCGAGGACCAGGGCACCATTGGCGCCTGGGGCCACCTGCTACTCATAACTGGGTAAATGTGATACAATGAAACACTTTTTCTTTGTAGCAACTAGGTCAGATTTTATTAGAATTATTTGACACTTGCTGGTATTATCTTTTAGTATAAGTTAGCTTCATTAATCCAAAAAATGCATTATAGACTTTTTCTCATTTGTCAAAATTACATGTCATAGAGGAGTTTTGATGTGAGCTATTGGTCAGCATATAAAAACAGCTCAACTGTACACAATTATTTTATAGTAATTCCAAGCATGAGATTTTATTAGCACACATGCAGGTTCAAGTTTTTAGCATCTGTTAAAACCATGTTTAAGGTAGGAAGACCGACAATGCGATTAAATGCTGCCTGCCTCCTCGACGCCCCACTCGCCTCTCCCAGTCTTGAGGCATGTTTAGAAAACATGGTGACTGGTGTCTTAAGCTTATGTCAGTCATTCCACTATTGTTTTTGTTTGTGCTATCTGTTCTTTCCCTCTTCTCTTCTTTTCTACCTTCTTTAGGATTTTAAAAAATCAATAAACATATTTTTAGAGTAGTTTTAGGTTTAAACATTATTGTTTAAGTGTTATCTTTTATAATTGGGAGGATATCACGGTTTAAAATCTGAGATTGTCCAGTGTTGCCTTTCTGATCCCTGGGAATCTACGTTGAGGGATCCTTGCGGGTGGGAGCAGGCGGAGCTCTGTGTGTAGAGGCGGTTGGGAGCAGGGGGAGCTCTGTGGACAGAGGGGCGGGCATTGGGGAGCCTTGTGGACAGAGGCGGGTGGGAGCAGGGGAGCTCTGTGGACAGAGGCGGTGGGAGCAGGGGGAGGTCTGTGGACAGAGGCGGTGGGAGCAGGGGGAGCTCTGTGGACAGAGGCGGGTGGGAGCAGGGGAGCTCTGTGGACAGGACAAAGCACACTTGCAAATGTCCAAGGCAGAGATGCCCCCAGTGTCAAGCAGGTTCCTCCTGAAGGTGGCCGTGCACTTGCACCTCCTCAGCTGGAGTCACGAGACATGAACTGTGGCCTCTGGCTGCTGAAGGGGCTTCTCCCAGCCGACCCGTGGTGGCAGTTGGGGCAGCAGAGTCTTAGGTTTCCTTTGGGGCCAGTAGTGTGTCGAAGCCCCTTCTCGCTCTCTGTGGCCTCACAGCCTCATTCCCGATTCACTTAGATTCTGCTGGTGTCTTCCGCACCCAGCCTGGCTCCCAGGAGCAGGTCAGCATCCCCCGCCTGCAGCCCGGCACCTACCCACAACCCCACCGAGCCCACCTAGAGCTTTCCTCTGCCCCGGCCTGCGGGAGCGGTGATGCTGGGAGGCACCTGCCACGTGGGGAAGTTGTTGGATCTGTAGGAAAGGTCACCCTGGTTTTCCTTAGCAAAGAGCCTGGCTGCATTGTGCCCCGCTTAAGGGATCGGGTGGAAGGGTGAACTTCAAAGTGATGATTTGCAGGTCCTGGCAGAAAAAATTTCTGAGCAGTGAAGTGCTCAAGAAGTGGTGTGGCTGCTTCTTTTTTTTTTTTTTTTTTTTGAGACGGAGTCTTGTTTGCAGTCTGGGCTGGAGTGCAGTGGTCTCGATCTCCAGCTCACTGCAAGCTCCACCTCCCGGTTTACCGCCCTCCTGGCTCACTCCGGAGTAGCTGGGACTACAGGCGCCTCACACCTCGGCCTCCGGCTAGTTTTTGTATTTTTAGTAGAGACAGGAGCCACCATGTTAGCCAGGATGGTCTCGACCTCTGACCTCGCGGATCCACCCGTCTCGGCCTCCCAAAGTGCTGGGATTACAGGCTTGAGCCACCGCGCCCGGCCTAGTGTGGCTGCTTCTAACAGCCGATAATTTAAAACCTCAGAGCAGCCATGGACTCCCTCTCAACAGGGGAGGCCCACGCCAGCCCCTGACCGAGTGACTCCAGACCCAGCCCTGAGCCACCTCATTCCTCAGCCGGCGTGAGCAATCGGGGTGTGAGCTGCTCTGGAAACACCCCCAGGCCCGTGTGGCCATCAAAGGGGCCTTTGGAAGGTCTGAACTTCCTGTCCTCAGACACTGGGATTAGCTGAAGAATCACAGGGAGATGCTTCAGATCTACAGGATTCGGTTCAAAACAAAAATATACACATTTTAATGTTAATAATTAGCTTCCCCCAAGCACTTCCCTGGCCATGGTGTTGGTGCCTTTCCGCTGGGACAGGTGGGAGTGCAGGTACCTGGAAATGAGGTGAGTCTGTAACCCCTCTGGGTGCTGGGTGGGCGGAAGCTGGGCCATGGAGTGAGTGGGGGGCCGTCACATCAGAGAGAAACTGCGTTTGCACTGTTCCCTGGTCCAAACTCCCACAGGACATACTGGAGGGGGTACACTTTTCAGGGCGGGAAAGTTGACTTTAGTAGCCCTCCCCCTACAATGCGGGAGGGTGGAGGCCCTTTTCCGTTTGAGCCGGTGTGGCTGCTGATTTAAAGCGGCTTCATCACACAGAGCATGGGGGAGGGACACAGCTTTCTTTACAACCAAAGATGCTTTTATGATTAGGAGCCCTGCCTTCTGAAAGCTTGTTTTTTTGTGTTTTTTTAAGAGGTGATTAGTTGGGAATAACAATCAAATTGCAATAAAAGCCGGTTATGTGCCTTCACAGCTTTAACACGCCGCAGGGCTTGCTCTGCTCACACTCACAAAACAGTGGTGTCAGCACGGCTGTGACCCAGCCCTGGAGACGACTCACAGAACATCTGGGAAACCTGCCTCATTACCGCGACAGCCAGCACGGAGACTTTGATGAAAGGCCCTCCCCTGAATACCATCAGAAGAAATGCTGTGCCCTGCGTAGCCAGGGAAGCCTCAGGGAAAAATGCAGGGCATGAGGGGGGATTTCAAAGGCAGCTGGAGGCAGGGTACGGGCGGGGCTGACACCGGCTCCCAGCGGCTGCCTGTGCACGCGTGTCTGTGTGCACATGCGTGTGTGTTTGTAAATGCCATGCATGGGGCTCTGGGGTGGTATCCAGGTTGGGGGATCAGCAGAAGACAGAGTGAAAAGCCCCAGGAAGCCAGCAGGACTCTCGAGCTGCCCGGGCAGGTGAAGGGGCACATCTGTGGCCACATCTGAAGATATTTCGGAAGGTTGGAAGGGAAGCCCATCGCCTACACTGTGCGTGCTGAGTAGAGCTTAACTCAAGTCTTCAAGTCTGGGGCGTTCGCATGTTGACAGAAGCCTCCTGTATTTATTTATTTTCCTCTTAAGTTATGTTTCATTTGAAAACAGGCGTTTCTGCAGAAGGCACCGTGCACTGTCCAGCAGGAGGCCGGCCCTTCAGGACTCAGAGGCAGAAGCGTCTGGGGAGGGAGCACCAGCCTCCAAGAGGTCACCGATTACAACCTTGAGCCCTTGGGGGACGGGTTCCCTGCGCAGGCCCCTGGGCTCCCGGGCAGGCTGAACACGCAGCTGTCTCAGTCTCAGGCCTGTGGGAACAGAAGATGCCAGCGAGGCCTCCTGGGCCTGCTCCGAGCTCCCGGAGGTTTGCAGCTGGAACCGCGCTCCGCCCCCGCCCCCAGGAAGTCCCCACCTGGAGCAGAGGCCGCGTGGCCTGGACTGGGGCGGCGACCTGGGCACCTTGCTCTACCTGGAGGCTGACTGGAAACGGGGAGGCCTCCTGCCCGCGTCGCTCTGCGGCTGAGCCCCGGTCCGCCCCGCGCGGGTCTCCGAGGCCCCGTCCCCCTTTGGAGGGGGTGAGACCCCTGAGCGGGAACCGAGCTCCCGTTGCCCACGCTGCTGCCCGCGCTCCACGACCCCGTGAAGGCCCCGAGGACACCGGGCCGGGAGCGCAGGACGCGGAGCGGGCGGGTTTTCAAGGCGCGGGCGGCGCGGGTGTCCGGGACTGAGCGCACGCGGCGTTGGATGCGCCCTTCCCGGGGTCTGCAGCGCAGGCGACGGGTTCCCCGTGGTTTGCAGCAGGGCGGCCCCGCAGAGGTGGGAAGGGGGAGGTGGTGAAGGGGCCGGGAGCTCGGGCGGCCGCGCAGGACGCGATCCTGTGAGGACCCCGCAGGCACCCGTGCGCGCCCCTCGCCTTGGTCCCCGACACCTGCGGGTGGGCGGGGCAGGTGCAGGACGTGGGGAGGCCGCTGTCCCTCACTTTCCTGTTCTAATGTGGTTATGCGGGGACCCTATTTTTCAGGCTCTGAGTGTCCAAAGCCCATGTGTGACCCGCGATTTGACTCACACGTGGGAAGAGGGAGCGAGGTGCCCCCACTTGCCCCCGGGTTCATCCTGCGTGGGGCCGCCTATCCCTGCGGGCCGGTCCTGGAGAGAGACTGGACAGAGTCTTCCCTGGGCGCCCCCCTAGGACTCAGGCCTTGGAACCCAGGAATCAGGAGCAGGTGCGTTTCCACTGAGGAGCAGAGGAGTGGGGTGCGTCCGAGGGGGTCCGCGTTCTGGTAACCTCCTTGTTCTGGGCACTTCTGCTGCTGTCTTCCGGTGGGGTGTGTGCTCAGGATGCAGAGATTAATGATGGCGCAGAGGCGTCCGTGCACACCGCGTGCAAAGCCTTTCTCCTGCGGTCCTTGCCCAGGGAACAGAAAGCACACCTCAGGCCTCAGCTGGGGCCTCTCACCTGCACCTGCACGGGCTCACCTGCCCGTCTTTCCCGTAGGACGGCGAGTCAGGGCTAACTCCTCACTGCTTGACTGTGGGGCCCTCAGAGTGGAAGAGCCACGAAGAGAAGGAAACACACCTGGAGCTGAATTCAATTTAATAAATGTGTAAACTATTTGCTAAAATCCAACATAAATTTAAAGGTGCAGAAGTTGTCAAAGCTAAGTCATTCTACACTCATGAAAAGACCACAAGAAATTAGATACAAAGAGAGGATTTTCCCTGGGCTGTCGATTATTCATTAAAAAAAAAAAAATTAAAGTTGCAAAGCAAATATTTCACTTTCATGGTTTGGTAAAACCTAACTGAAAATCTGTGTAAATGACTTTACTTCCTAAAGACGCAAAACTTTTAACTTTTCATTTTACCAAGTTTTTACTGTCTAAAATGAGTTTTTCTTCTGATTCGGTAGTAAAGATTACCCTTTTAACATTCTCTAATGGAACTATAAATACTGAATATTAATAGCCCATTTTTTAGTGCTCTCATTAAACACCAGTGAATGTAATTGCAAACTAATCTGGCTATTTAATTTCTAGAGAAATATCAGTTTCAAGAGTTTTGCATTCAGCTTGTAGCACTCATGAACTCATATTGGAATGTTTTCTAAAATCTAATTCTCATGCAGAAATTAAAGCTCTTACCACATAAGAGAAGACGTTGGAAGTGGCTGCGGCCATCCCCACCAACCCCAAGAACTGTGCATTTTTATGGAACTTCTATTATGAGCAAAGACCTTTTGGAAAAACACTCCAAATAGCTGCTCCTTGGAGTTTGCGGTGAGTCTGGGGCAACAAGGCGTGGACTCATAGAAGTAAAGAGAAGGTTTGAGCTGAGAGTCCAGTTTCATTTTGTTTTCTTTTACATCTGCTAAGTAAATCCCACACCTGCCTGAAGAACTTGGATACCTGAATGTGTATAGTTAGAGCTTGGGAATTGGCCATCATTTACTTTGACCAAATGGTAAAGTTAGATTTATCAGAAACTCTACCTCTTAATCATATTTTCCCTAGTCACTGTGGGAAAACAACAACAACAACAAAAAGATTTTTTAAAAACCCCACAATTGTACAAAAGCAGCATTGGTAAAATAAGGCAATTACTTTGTAAAGCAATAAGATTTTAGCCGTCATAAGAAAGGCAAATTGCAAGGACATTATTTTTAAATTACCTTTCAAATCACAGGTTAATTTCCAAATTGGGTATAAAATTATGTAGAATAACATGAACATACATAAAATGAATTTACATTTTATTTTGGTTGTTTACACAAGGAACATTCTGAAATTTTACAGAGCATTGAAAATAACAAGATAGGTTTCTGAATTCAACATAACATCCCAATCTGATTTCCTAACATTGCAAACTAATTTTACTCTGCCATGATGGCCATCAGGGTTATAGTCATCTTTTCTAACGACCTTAGAGATCAGGGTGTGTTCCTGGGCATGAAAGGATTTGATGGTGGTCACCCCAGCTCCACCTGCTGCTGCGTCCTGTGATCAGACACACCCATCTCCCAAGGCCCAGCTCCAGGGCCTTCCTCTCCTTGGTTTTCCATTGCACTTCACGTGTATTTTACCTGGCCTTTTTCAGGGAAACCAGCTTTGAGCGCCTTCAGAAAGCTCCTCACCTTCCCCAGACATGGCTGCCCCCGGCCCTCAGTCCTGGGCCCACCCTACGCTCTCGTTCACTGTAGTGCCCTGTCCCCAGGAGGAGACGCCTGCAGGCTGGGGGCATTTCGTCAGGATTCCCCTCGATGTGTCCCCTCGTGTCTCAGCATCTCGAACAGCTCAGCAGCTCAGGGGTCCCTGTGAGATGGCACGGACTTTCCCCACCAGACTGCAAAGCTCTTGAAATCAGGGCGCTCTCTGCCAGTCCTGTAAAGTCACAGGTTACTCAGCAGTGTTTAGACGCCACGCAGTTTTCATTAATAGATCGGCACCACAGAGTTTCACATTTTGACTCTAACTGAGTCTCCTTTCATATACATTGGGAAACTGGGACTCAGGAAGGTGAACTAACTTCCCCTCATTGCTGAGGGTGTGAGTGTCAGCCAGGCTAAGACACCACGTGGCCTTGACTGTTTATGATGGTCTCTTTGGACCTCAGCATTCTGCACTAATTTTGGGGAAGCTAAATAATTTGTCCATCAACCCCAAATTTTTCAATGAATTGGAGTCTTCCAAATCTACCTCATTTTCTTCTTATCTAATTTTGCAGCAATGCACATAAAAGGCTAAGTAAATTAGATAACACTTTAAAAATTAGACTGTTTAATAAGCTATTGCAACCACAGAGATTAATTTGTCCATTAAAGAGTACAGAATCTGCTATAATGTACATTTTTAAAGAATGTCAAAAGTATACTTACAAAGCTTGCACATAACTTGTGGCACTTTTTCTACATATATTACCTTTGGACAAAGTATGGAAACTTAGACCTGGGAAGCATGTTGCTGAACAGGTCCATGCTCACGGAATGAGCCTCCTGCATGTGACAAATTGGATAGAACGGATTTGAACACCATAGCCCACCCCTGGTGTCAGAAGGCAAAGGTCTTATGTGGCGTGCAGCCTTGCAGCGTGTGGGGAAACGTGATCTGTGTGGCACACACTTTATTTTCATGCATCCACTAGGAACACAGTAATGAAGGGTTAGTTCTTGCCCACAGCAGGACTGTGGGGAAAATCGGTGGAAGGTTGAAACGTGCATGAAATCCCCAGTCTCACAGCTCCATTTTACCACCAGTGGCCATACTGCAAATTTAGACACAGGCTTTAGTCAGCTTCCTTTTATACCCTCTGGTTAACAAAGTAAAAGAGACTCACAAAGTAGCCACTTACCGATGAATCGCGGGGATGTGCGCGCGTAGCTGAAGCTGTTGGAGGGACTCGGATGGCTGGGCATGTCTGCTCCAGGTGGCCTCTCCACTCTGCCTTGGCCTCACGGTGTGCTGGGTGTGCGCTTCTCCCCACCCCTGCGTGTGGCTGGGGACACTGGGGACACGCAGAGGTCTCAGGGCTGCAGGGCACAGAGGCTCACTCCTGCCTTGTGTTTCCAGGTGTCCAAGTCGGAAGAGCTTGCTGCTTGCTCTTTCATTTTTTCTTTTCTTCTTCTCCTTCTCCTTCTTCTTCCACACAGGTCATTCAGTTTATAGTAGAAAAGCTGGGCAAAATTCAAACACAAAAACTGAAACCATCTGATGGTCTTGAGAGCTGTTTCTGGTCAGAGCTGGAGAGGAGGCAGCAGGGCCGGCAGCTGGGCCCACGCTCACCCAGGGCATCGGCTGGTGCGGAGGTGTGGGGAGGAGCGTCCTTGTGGGTCTGGGAGTGTGCGGAGGCATCAGAGTCTCAAGGTTTTCCGGAGACCCTGTCATGCTACATCCTAAAGTAACGGTTCTAAAATTAAGCCATTTCCCACAAGAGTTAAGTCACCTGGTTAACCCGTGTGAACTCCTTTTTGGTTCAGTGACTCTTCTGGGGAAGCACTTGCCCATGAGTCGAAGTAAACTCGCCTGGAGGAAGAGGACACTTTCCTGGAACCTCACATTTTCCTGGCAAGTTTCACCCACGATGTCCTGCATTCAATAAAAAATAACCAGGTGTACAGGGAAAAAATGGCCAAAAATCAAGACAATTAAAGGGCAAGAGGAATAGGTCTACAGCAGACATAATTACACTTGCAAGACACAAGGAGACACTGGTTTTAAAATAATTGCAGTTGATTTGTTTAAGGAATTCAATACCTTTATGGAGAATGTTATCCAAAAATAGAAATGATGAAAAGCAGTTACGTGGAGATTCTAGAATGAAACACATTGACTGGAAATCGGAACAGGATGGATGGAGTGTGAAGCAAATGATGTGCATCTGGAGACAGATGATTAGTGAACAGGAGGATGAAGCAGAAGGAACTGAAGCATGAGAGACAGAACGTGCACTGGGAAGGTGGGAGCTTCCAGACACGGGGACTTCGGGGAAGATCCGGGTACGCACAACTGGAGCCACAGAGTGATGAGAGAGAAAAACGGGTGCTCAGGTGAACAGGTTCACTGAAAATGACTTTAAACTGGTGAGAACCACTCAGCCAGGGTGAATTCAGAGAAAAGCACATTAGCTACATGGGAGCACAGCTGGCAAGAGACAAAGGAAAAGTCTCCAAAGCAGCAGAGCTCGGAGGAGGCAGTTCTGCAAAGAGCAGAGACAGAGCTGGCCCTGACGTTCACCCTGTGGACTGTGACACAGAAGATAATGAGCATTCAAAGCACTAAAGCAATAACTACCAACCCAGACTACAACATCCAGGTGAAATGGAGGCATTGTTAGGAAAGCAGCCACTAGGAGCACAGGTCACCAATGGGATCAGAGCAGAAGGAAGAAAGTGACCCAGATCACCAGTGGGACCTCAACAGAAGAAAGACAGTGATCCAGGGCACCAACGGGACCAGAGCAGAAGAAAGACGGTGACCCAGGCCACCAATGGGACCTCAACAGAAGAAAGACAGTGCCCCAGGCCACCAATGGGATCACAGCAGAAGAAAGACAGTGCCCCAGGCCACCAATGGGATCACAGCAGAAGAAAGTGCCCCAGGTCACCAATGGGCCAATGGGACCACAGCAGAAGAAAGACAGTGACCCAGGTCACCAATGAGACCACAGCAGAAGGACAGTGCCCCAGGCCACCAGTGGGATCACAGCAGAAAAAAAGACAGTGACCCAATCACGAACGGGACCTCAGCAGAAGAAAGACAGTGATCCAAGTCACCGGTGTGCCCACAGCAGAAGAAAGACCGTGCCCCAGATGACAGCTCAGCACCGCTGGGAAAACAAAGACGGAGAGAAAAGGAAGTATACAGGTGAATCTAAACAAACACTGAGAGTGGAAGCAAGAGAGGGAATGCTTTGATGGTTTGAAATAATGTAATTAAAATACACACCAATAATAACACAAGTAAGAGTGAAAGGTAGGGGGCGCGTAGGTTCCATGCATTGTCTAGGAAGTGGCCAACAGAAAACAACAAAGACTGTTAGTCAAAGAAGCTGCTATAACTGCCAGCGTGAGCTGTGAAAGAATGTCCACTAACAAGCTAACAGGTGGGGAATGGGATCATTAAAGATTTAGTCAACACAAAAGAAGGCAACAAAGGGATAAAAGGAGCACAGAACAGGGAGAACAAATAGAAAGCAGATGTTGATATAGCACCATGAGTCCCACGTGTCCGTAACTTAATGGCATGATGGAGCAAGTCCTCCAACTAAAAGGTGAATATGTCTTACTCTGAATGAAAATAAAACAAATGTATGCACTTAAGACATTCATAAACATTGAAAGGATATTATATATATTGCATATAATACTTTTTGCATATATATAATATATGCATATATATAATAATGCAATATATAATACTGAAATTATTGTACTACCTTTGCTTTATTTTTAACATTATATATATAGCTATATATATATATATAATGTTAAAATATATATATATAATGTTAAAAATAAAGCAAAGGTAGTACAATAATTTCAGTCAAATAAGACAATTAGGAAAAAGTATTTGATACAAAGATACTGCATAGTGATGAATGCGTCATTCCACTAACAAGACACAATGATCCTAAGTTTGTGCACATGGGCTCTAAAGATGTAAAACAAATAGAGTGGTAGTTTACAAAAAGAAGGGAAAAAAGTAATTGATTATAGTTAAATAATTTTAAAGTACAGCATTGATGAAACAGTTGAAAACATGATGAACAAACCTTAACTTAGTGATAATGAATATCCTGTATATAAAACTTCTGTGATGCTGCCAAAGTAATACTGATAGAGAAACGCATAGCCTTGATTCCATACACAGTTGTCCTTGGGTATCCATGGAGAATTGGTTCTAGGACCTCACTCAAATACTAAAATATGTGGATGTTCAAGTCCCTTATATAAAATGGTGTAGCATTTGCATATGACCTGTTCACATCCCCCTATACTTTAAAGCATCTCTAGGTTGTTTCTACTACCTAATACAATATAAATGCTATGTAAATAGTTGTTATACTGCATTGTTTAGGAAATAATAAAAAAAAACCTGTCTGTACATGTTCAATAAAGTCCGAATTAAAAATATATATATATTTTTCACTCTGTAGTTGGCTGAATACACAGATATGAAACCCGCAGATATGGAGGGCCAACTGTATTTGAAAATAAGAATGACTGAAATTTTATGACTTAAGTAGTTATCCTAAGATATTTTTAAATATCAATACTTAAACTGGAAAAAAAAACAGAAAGAAGGAACTAAGAAATTAATTAATGGTTAGAAGTTAGAAAGCTAAAAGTTAGTTCTTTTAAAAGAAAAATAAAATTAGTAAATACCTATTAGAACGGGTCAGAGAGAGAGAGAATATAATTAAGCAAAATCCAGATGAGCAATGGGTCTTCACTACAGCTCTTACACACATAAAAAGGGATGATAGTGGGGTATTAATAAAAGTTTATGACAAGGGATTTCAATGATTAAATGGAATATATGACAAGGGATTTCAATGATTAAATGAAGTATGTAGAATAACACATTTCTTTCAGAAGATCTTCCAAAACTGACTCTCGCAAGGAGAAATAGAAAATGAGACTGGGCATGGTGGCTCACACCTGTAATCTCAGCACTTTAGGTGGCTGAGGCCAAAAGATCACTTGAGGCCAGGAGTTTGACACCAGCCTGGGCAACATAGCAAGACCCCTCATCTCTACAAAAAGGAAAAATAAATATAATAAATAAAAATTTAAAAGAAAACCAGAATATTTTAATGTTTGTTAAATAGATGGAACCCATAATGTAAAACTGTCTTACAAAGAAAATTAAAATTATTTTGTAGTTCAGAATTCTTTATCTTGAACCATCACTGGAGACTTCCTATAAACTTTGAAATCTTCCAATGAGCGGTCCTTCCCTGAACATCTCATCTGGGCCATGATGTCCCTGGAGTGCCCGGGTGTGGCTGGGCCCTTGCTGGGACTACAGCACGGCCACCTTGTCCCTCCAGCCGGCTTGTTTCCTGTGCCGCCCTCACAGGGCTGACCCTAGGAACCTGCTGCCCACTGCTCACTGATGGGGGCTGGCCTCCGTTGGGAAAGCAGCCACAACGGCTCATCTTGCATGGACTTAGGAGAGAGATTCTCTGGAAGCAACCAAGGAGCATTGTCTGTATCTGTGCTACTAGAGAAAATACTCCAATCTTATAAAATATGACGCTGAGCTTTTCTAAAACACTAGTTTACTTCCTCAATTGCCGTTGCCAAGGGGATCTTGGAATGTCCGGGAGAAGAGGTCACTTGTGATCTAAACAGACAAGCAGATGAGCAACCTAAACGGAGGGCTGGCTGTGAACTTGGTTAGAGAGTCGATAAGTGACCCGATCCGGACGGACGAGTGACCCTGAAGAGGGGTCACACACTTCGAAAGAGGCATCCGAGGCTGTACCACAGACATGCCTTGGAAAGACGGATAGTTAAACAGGGAACTTCCTGCAACTGGAGGACAAAATGGAAATTGAAATACTGATTTCTCTTACCCTCCAAGGAGAAAATCAGCAAAAGGAAGAAGAAACAATGTTTGAAGAATTACTGAGAATTTTCCAGAACGTATTTTGGATATAAATTATCAGATTAATTTCTGAGCAAAGTAAGTAAAAATAAGACCAAGATTAGAAGAGCAGTAAAACTACAGAACATCAAAGAAAGGAATACAACTGGAAGCTACCAGGGATAATCTAATTTAGCTGCAGATAAAACAATTTAATTACACGGAAAATAGAATTTTTCACAGCAATATAAAAAGGGCAAAAGAAAATGGTATGTTTTCAAAGTCCTAGGGGAAAAATGCCATTCACCTGGCATACCTGTATTAGCTCATTTGCATTGCTCTGAAGGAATACCTGACGCTGGGTGATTTATAAAGACATTTATTGGCTCACGGTGCTGCAGGCTGTGTACGAAGCATGGCGCCAGCATCTGCCTCTGGTTGGGACCTCAGGCAGCTTCCACTCATGGCGGAAGGAAGAGGCGGAGCAAACGGGAGATAGCAAACGTGGAAGAGAAAGGGGAGGCAGGTGCCAGGCTCCTTTAAGACAACCAGCTCTCGCGTGAACTAACGGAGCTCTCGCGTGAACTAACGGAGCAGGAACTCACGCGATACTGCAGGGACGACGCCGAGCCGCCCCCTCCCGGACGACCCGAACCCCTCCCACACTGGTGATCACGTTTCAACCACGGATTTAGACGGGACCCTCCAAAATACCTCAGGGCCACAGCTGCCTTTGGTGTTATTTAAGGTGTAGTTTAGTAGACATTTTCTCACACTTGGCTACTGCAGAATTTTGCCACACAGAGACCATCAATTAAAAAGCTGCTGAATTAAATGGAAAAACTCAAATTCGGGAAGAAGTGAGAAGTGGTGAAGGGAGAAAAGTTGGAAAAGTATTTCTGTATATTTTAACAGGCGCTGATTGTGGAACCTATCTCCACAATACCTTCGTAAAAATGATAAAGGAACAGGGGTCATTTGAGTCATTTGTGGAGGCGCTGAAACCGCGCGGCGATAAGACCTTCAGCCATGACCTCGCGTGAGACCGGGCGGGTCAGACCGCGGCGGGCCCGTGCGGAGCGTGGAGGCGGAGCTCTGGGGCTCAGTGAAGGCCAGGGGCAGACTTAGGCTTTGGGTAAGTGTTTAATTAAGAGATGGGCATTATATCTTCCCCAAATGCGGACAGGGGAAAAAGTTGATGAAAATGTGCATTTGACCGACAAACTAAAAATGTAATGATCTGGGGAGTTTTAAAATCAGTGCGGAAAATGCTCTGTAAACAAACGCTGAGCCAGGGAAGTTGGCAGCTGTGGCGATGGCAGCTGAGGCAGGGGCGCGGCGTCCTCGTGGGTGGGGGGCAGGGGTGTGGCTTCCCTGTGGGTGGGGGGCAGGGGTGCGGGGTCACCATGAGTGGGAGGCAGCGGCGCAGCGTCCCCGTGGGTGGTGATCAGTGGTGCGGCCTCCCCGTGGGTGGGGGGCAGGGGCGCGGCCTCCCCGTGGGTGGGGGGTCCAGGGCAGAGGACGCAGCCAGGCCTGCCTGGAGAGTGGAGGGGTTGCGATGTCAGCCCACCTGACAAGCAGATGAAGCCAATTTACAGACTCTCAGGACAAAATGAACAGAATGAAAAACCTCCATTATAGTGTAAAATTTTACCAGCTTTCTTAGGAACCTATAATTTCTGAAGAAGAAAATTTGCCAAATGTATAGAATTATGAATTATTAAGCTTGATCTAAAAACCACATACAAACTCCTATACACATGAATGAGAAAATGCACAATTTTTGTAGGCATACATTGAATATTGGCAAAAATTAAGTAAGTACTTAGGCAAAAATATAAATGACAATCAGCAAAATAAACCACATTTACATTTGAGGAATGAAAAGAGAGCCAAAACTTCCCCGTAATTTGAAAATAAAATGCAAACTCATGAGCAAAAGAAAAAAATAATAATGGAAATTATAATTATTTGAATAAAATATGTGTGAAAATCTTACATAATATAAGCTCCATCCAAAGAAGAATTTAGCAAGAAATATAAAGCCTTGACTCCTTGACTTTGTAATAGAAAATTACAAAAAATATTTTCCAGCTTACATACTCAATTAGCAAATGTAAACAGAACAATAGTTAACCCGGAGGTAGTTAAAGGAATAACAAAGATAAAATTAATGCAATTAAAAACAAAGCCCCCAAAACAGAACACCACTAAACCAATAACTTTATTTGAAGAGCTTAGTAAGGTAATCCCCCGCGAGAAGTATCAATTCAAACCATAGAGATGATGCGTAGAACCAGGAGAATAATGCCAGGAGGAATAGAACAAAGTGTAGTAATCGAGATGGAAAACCCTGTGGAGTCAGTTATGAAAGATTTCATGCGAGTCAACTGGGTAGAGTCAGTTGGGTGCACAGACAGAACCAACAATTCACCCAGTTTCCGTCTGCCCAAGTCCAGCAGGGCCTGTCCAGGAGCAAGCATCACTGTGGGCAGTCAGCGGTGGGAGGAGCTCACAGCTGTGGGCAGGGGAGATAGAGCTCCAGGAAGCCTGTGAGAAGCTCAGGGTGTGGGGAGCCAGGAGGTTGACCCAGCCCCCTAGGGAGAGACACCCTGTGAATCGCTCCTCACCCCCGTCCAGCCACCTGAGGCAGAGACCCTGTTCACCCTCACTCCTCACCCCCAGTGGTGGTGCACAGTGAGTATTCTGGCAATACGTAAAGGAATTAATAAAAATGAATGGAGGCCCTGTTCACCCTCACTCCTCACCCCCAGTGGTGGTGCACAATGAGTATCAGGGCAATAGGTAAAGGAATTAATAAAAATGAATGGTGAGTATTCTTCCATCCCTAGCACCTACATCCCTCTCATGGCACACATAGTGTGGGTGCTTTAAAAAGTTACCAAATCAATGAGAAATCTTTACCCAGCCTGAGATAGTCTAGGTATCTGCTTACAAATCAGAGGTGGGATTGAGATAAAGTTAAATTAATATTTGCAATGTGTGCATAAATTTCTGAACTTGGAATAACGTTGTGGATCACTGTACTAGCAGAAAATTTACCAACTGTACCTGCGGAAAAGAACACCGCAGTTGTGATTGCTTTAGATTAAATTCACTTTATCAATGAAGCATGA
This sequence comes from Papio anubis, assembly GCF_008728515.1. Classification (NCBI taxonomy): domain Eukaryota; kingdom Metazoa; phylum Chordata; class Mammalia; order Primates; family Cercopithecidae; genus Papio; species Papio anubis. Next base: position 126,410,778 of record NC_044985.1, read on the forward strand.
ATACAAATTAAGAATCTGGGTCTTCATATTTCAGGCTGTGCCTCACATATTATTTATTGATTGAGGTTGGGAGGGGCCCAGGCCCAGTCCCATTTCAGAGATCTCACTTCACTTCAGGAATACTTATGTACCTGGTTTCCTGGCATTTCTGTAAACGTTAAGTTTGTACAGATGTTAGTTGGATTTCCAATTTTTGTTTTTACAGAAACTGTGTAAACATTTTTTTCTGAATATGTACTTGTTTCTTATTTAATTATATTGGTGTTGATTAGATTCTTTTGCCTGTGACATTTTAAGTTGCGAATCATTTTAAATTGAACAGATGTTTATTAAAGAAAACAAGTTAGAGTCTAAAGAGCAAGCCATAACAAGAATGTCAATTTAGCTCCAGTAGTAAATATATTCAGATAACTATTGATTTGAAAATTTACTTGTTTATTGTCTTAACCTATCGGGACTCAGCCCATTCAAAAGTTGAATATTTTGATAGAAATAGGTAAGACGCTCTGACAATGCATTCATCACACACCCAAAATCACATGGAATTGTAAACAGATGATTTATTTTGGAGAAAAATACAGACAAGACCTCGGCTGGGCGTTCCTGGTACGGAGGGTGTGAAGGGTTGGGGGCCTGAGCTGGCCAGTTTTGTCCATACCTCTGTTTCTCCTGTTGAAGATGGGGCCGGCCCCTGTGGTGCCCAGTTAATTTTTGTTATAATAGTTAACTAGTGAAAAACTCCATAACCTTTCATAAAGCATTTATCAGATCTATTCATAGAAGTTAGATTTGCAAAAATGTTCACATAAGAGAATTTTACATGTATAATATTTATATGAAAAATACAATGAGCTTACAGCATTTCTCTGGGCAAAACCTGGAACTAGGAGTTGAGGTGGCCGTATACAAACATGAAGGCGTAAGAAACAATGTGTGTGCACTAAATAGTTCCTGTTGCTCTTGAAAATAAGAGTGAAAAGAGTTAGACACATGGAACCCACTGCAGGCCAGGGAGTGGCCTGCACAGCCGGCCCCAGTGAGCTCAGGGGCGCTCGGGGCTGTAGGTGCAGAGAGTAAGACGTCCCAGGTTCACTCAACTGACACTGTTTTGTAGGGGGATATTTCTTGACATCATCCCAGTTTAGTATCTTTTAATTAAATCAACATTGTCACAGATTCTGTAGCCTTAATTAGAGTGAGCAGAAGATTTAGGAAAGATACTAAGAGCTTAAATTTATCAGTTAAACACTAGAGTTTAAATATGGTTCTAAATGTAAATTAAGGAAAATAAAGTCTGGTCATTTTATAATTACAAAAATTAAAGCATGCCACGAGTTCACTGGTCCCTGTCTTCCCATGCAGACCCTGGGAGAGAGCTCCACGCAGGCACGGGCCATTTCAGTCCTCCTAGTTAGCCATGGTTTGGTGTGTGGTAAATACAAACGACGCTTTCGCTTATTCTAGAAATAATTATTTTCATAGTTAAATTTAAAGGATCTAATTAAAATGTGCCTGATTACAATTTAATTTTGATGCCTATTATTATTTTAAAATGTAGCTTCACATAAAGGCTTTGGTGCATTTAGTGCAGAAATGTCTGCGTTTCCGGAGCTGGAGCACCTGTCCTAGGGAAGTTCGCTGTGCTTTGTCCCTGGAGGTCTTGAAGGGTTCTGCCAAGACAGAGTTGGTTTTGTGTCTCACAACAAGACTGTTTTAAGATTTTGGTTGTTTCTTTCTTTCGGGGGAATAGACTTAATAAATATTTGTTAACTTATCTGTTGACCCAAATGTATATTTCTAAATTGCCTACTCAGAGAAACTTTCTTACAGACTAGGCTCATTTAAACTTATGATAGAGATGGTTAATCACAGGAGTGATTCCAGAACGGTCAAGCAGTGGTGGTGCTGTGAATATGTAGGTGGATGGAGAACACCCATCTTCTCTATTAAGTTAGAAACATACGCAGAGTCAAGTGACTGTCTGAACTTAGAGCACGTCCGTCTCTCCTGTGCTGACCTTTGTTTCTCAGAGGCCGCTGACACGCAGGAGGTTCTGGCTGGCACTTGACTGCTGGTCCTTAAAAGTGTGTGCTGGAGGCTGGGTGCAGTGACTCAGCCTGTAATCCCAGCACTTTGGGAGGCCAAGGCAGGCGGATCACCTGAGGTCAGGAGTTCGAAACCAGCCTGGCCAACATGACGAAACCCTGTCTCTATTGAAAATACAAAAATTAGCAGGGCGTGGTGGTGCGCACCTGTAGTCCTAGCTACTTGGGAGGCTGAGGCAGGAGAGTCGTTTGAACCTGGGAGGTGGAGGTTGCCGTGAGTCAAGACTGTGCCATTTGCACTCCAGCCTGGCTACAAGAGTGAAACTCCGCCTCAAAAACAAAAAACAAACAAAAGTGCACTGGGATAAGGCAGCAGTGCTCACCCTCCCTTAAACTGTATCACAAAGATTGGATACGATGTGTTGAGAAAATCGTATTTTTATTAGTTATTTTAAAAACACATATTCATTTAAAATATTTCCTTAAAAGCTAGTGTAATTTTACCCAAATCTGGGAGCGTCTTGAATGGACCAGTGCGTCTCAGCAGCCGCAGCTTTCCCGAGCTCTGACGGGATGGTCCAGGACACCGTCCTCAGAGAGTTCGAGGCTGGGAGAAGGTCTGCAAAGCAAAAATCCATCACATTAATGTCTAACTTTTCCCAAAACTGGGTAGAAATGTAAAGATGGCCTGAGCCCCTGCAGCTTCCATCGCCCCCCGCATCCCAGCTACCATTCCACCCAGTAGTCAGGTCCATCTTGGGTGTCTGCCATGAAGCTTTCACCGGGGCCTCCCAGGATGTCCTCTGCCCGAATGTGAGTCTCCACAGAGCTTTGCTTCCGCCCCTCATGCCACCCACAGGAAACCCACTGGCACCGCATTGCTCCGTACAGCCGGCATGGTCTTCTCAAGCCAAGGCTGACGTCTTCCAGCACTGACTACCTTAGTAACCTCCTTGTCATATCTTTGCCTAACATAAAGCACGTTTTGCTTAAAGAAAGTGTTTCAGGTGATCAGAAATTATTTTTAAATAATGCTTTAAAAATTGCCTAATGGTATGTAATTTGTTGTGATTCTTGTTAACCTGGCACCTACTGATTTCCTTGCTGGCAAATTACCCTAGGAAAATAATTTTACATGAAGATCAAATGTTATAATTGGAAAACTGCTGGTCTCCATGGGAAGGACGTGTTTTAGTGAACAGTGATTTACCACCGTGGTGAGACGCTGGACGTCTGAAGCAGATGGACCGCGGGCTACACTGGCTGGGAGGGCATCCAGAATCAATAGCTGAGAGATTGCCGGGAACTCTGAAATATTTGTTAAATAACAAATTGTTTAATAATTTATGGATTATGATAAAATTAGGAATTATATCAAGAAGTATTTTAAATTGCATGGAAATGGAAACACAACATTGCAAATTTGTGTGACACCTGTATGTCAATATTAGGAGGGAACTTTACATTACCAATTAGCTACATTAGAAAATAAGAAAGATTTTAAATCACTGATTATAGCTTTAAATTAAAAGAAAAAAATCTAAAAAGTAAAGTCAGCCATAAACTCCAAATATGCAGATGAAAGGAAATAAAAATCCAAGTGTAAATAAAGAAAACAGAAGGCAGAAGACAGAGAACATCAGTGGCTCCAAGTCCGGTTCTTGGAGAAGGAGAACAGGTTTCACAAATGTCCAGCCAGGCTGATGAAAGGATGAGGATAAGACACGTTTAATAAAACCAGGAGAGTGAGGCAGGCGTCACCAGAGAGTCTACAGATATTAACAGGATAAGAAGGTGTTGTGAAAAATACATGCCAGTAAATTAGGCAACTGAGACTAAATGAAAAAATTCCTCGAAAACCACTGAATACCAGAGTCCTCTAGGAAAAAAAAAAAAAAACTAAACAAAAAAACCCAGATACTTTGATTAACTGGATATCTATTAAAGAGATTTAATTTTAGATGAAAGCTGCCTTTTTTTTTTTTTTTTTTTTTGAGACAGTGTCTCGCTCTGTCGCCCAGGCTGGAGTCCAGTGGCGCGATCTCGGCTCACTGCAAGCTCCGCCTCCCAGGTTGACGCCATTCTCCTGCCTCAGCCTCCCGAGTAGCTGGGACTACAGGCACCCACCACTACGCCTGGCTAATTTTGTGTATTTTTAGTAGAGACGGGGCTTCACCATGTTAGCCAGGATGGTCTCCATCTCCTGACCTCGTGATCCGCCCGCCTCAGCCTCCCAAAGTGCTGGGATTACAGGTGTGAGCCACCACACCTGGCCCCACCTTCTTCTAATAAAAACTTCAGGTCAAGGTGGCTTCGCTGTTGAATTTTACCAAACTTTATAAAATAAACAATCAAATTCTATAAAAATCTTCCAGATAATTGAAGAGAATTGTCCCACACTCATCTCTAAGGCATTACAGTGATCCCAAAGACATCACAAGAGAAGAAATTACAAATCAGTATCCCTCATGAACAAAGATGAAATATGTTCCTTGGAATACTTTGGTCAATGAAATTCAGCACTGTGTAAGAGGGTTTGCGTGTTATTACTAGATTGGCTTTATCTCAGGAATGCAAGGTTGTTTCAATGTTTGACAATTAATAAAATCCAACATACTAAATTAAACACGAAGAGGCAGGTGATCATCTCAGTGGTTAGAGAAAACGCATTTGACAAAACCCAACATCTATTCTCGATCAAGATTCTTAGCACACTAATAGAATAAGAGAAATGCTTGAATTTTATAAAGGATGTCTGCAGAAACCTACAGCTAATATCCTTGAGGGTGAACGATGGAATTTCTTTCCTCCTGACACGAGAGATGGTAGAGAAAATATTGTGTGTGTTTATGCAAAATTAGGATTCTCTGGGCAAATTTTGTTAAAAGAGGGGACCTGAGCTAAAAGGCAAGTGTTAGGAATTGTAGTAAATATTCTGCCTGGTTAGATTTTGAGGGACCGTCTTGGTGGAGGGAGGTTCTTTCTGTGCTCACATTTCAAAAGGGGTGAAACCTGGGACCATGGAGGCAGAATCAGTGAACTTAGGAACTTTTGTTAAATCTATTTCATGAATCCCTTGGAAATCCAAGCAAATCATTGTTACCAATAGCAGTAATAAAAACAAAAATTTTGCCCAGAGTTCTGTACGGCAACACCAGCATTAGAGTAGCAAAGCAGCGTCCCTTGGTTCCACAGGGAATGAAGTAGGATCTCCAGGCTGTTCTCCAGTCCAGCCCGTTATCCAGGTAACAGGTGAGCAATTTCCCAATGCAGTTAGGGGTGTGGCTTCCCTGAGCAATTTCTGCAGAGGCAATGAGAGGATGAGGTTTCCTCACAGGAGGTGAGCAGGTGTCCTGCCTGCAGCACAGGATGCCCTTGTCCATCTGGAACACACGTGGCTGAGGCACCCCTGTGGAAGCCAGGTCCACGGTCATGCTCAGCAGGGATGGGGAACACGGGAGGGGACGTGTGTCGGGCAACCTCCCCTTTCTTCAGAGCCACGGCCCACACACGGGTGGAGCAGAAGAAGGATCAGCGCTTCCACAACACAAAGCTCCGACCAGCAGAGCGGGTCCTGGAGCACAGGAGGTGGGGGCAGCGGTCTGCAGAGTCTCTGCTGTGACGTCTCCCAATGACCATCGCTCCTGGAGGGGATTAAATCGAGCATGGAGGGGCCGCGACGCGGCCACACAGCTGCCATCCGGGCCGCCCACCCGCTTACTGTCCTCTACAGTCGCGACTTACTCTCTAAACTTTCTTTAGTGTTTTTTGCTGTATTTTTGTTGTAAATCATCCAAATTCGAGAAGCTGTCTCTGTTCTTCTACAATTATCAATAGTTTAAAAAATGATTCTTTCTTTTTAGACGTCTTCCCACTTCATGTTATGTCACTTTTAAAGAATGACAGGGATTTTGAAAAACATTTGTCAAAACAGAAAGGAAGAACAGCTATTTAATTTCTCATAGATAAGGGTAAAACTATTTCAAAGTCATTCCAGAAAAAAAAAAAAAAAAAAAAAAAGAAAAGAAAAGAAAATCAAGTCTGGGGTAAGAATGATGACTCATAATGCATGTTTAAATTTGAGATGGCATCACTGACATTAAAGCAAGAAACCCTGTATTAAACCGCCACCTGAGTTACTCACAGCCAGTGACTGTTAAAGGCACTTCCCCATCCTTTAATCCTGTCTCTCACAATATCTTCAAAATACAGCAGGAGTCCAAGGAGCTTTGTCATTTCCATGGTGTGAGGATTTGACAGGTGCCTGTTCAGCTCTCACAGACTCAGGCACAGGATATGTGGTCTTTTCATGCCCTCCCCACACCTGTGTACTGCCCAGGGGAGGCACCCACACCTGCAGGTCCCCACGCGGCAAGGCGCCGAGAGGGCAGGTCCCCACATGATAAGGCACCCAGAGAGCAGATCCCCACATGGCTAGGTGCCCAGAGTGTGGGTCCCCATGCGGCAAGGTGCTCAGAGTTCAGGTCCCCACATGATGAGGCTCCCAGAGTGCAGGTCCCCACGTGGCAAGGCACCCAGAGTTGAAGTCCCCACAGGGCAAGGCACCTAGAGTGCTGGTCCCCACATGATGAGGCACTCAGAGTGCTGGTCCCCACACGGCAAGCCCACAAGCATCCTCCACTCCGCCCTCTCCTGCCAGCAAAGAAGACTCTTTGAACCTTGCAGAGTGGCTGTTGCTAAATATCCCTGAGTGTATGGTATTTACACTGAAGTCCTGCCCGCAGTCAAAGCCGTTCTACTGGCTTCAGCTCCTGGGGGTTGTGGTCCTTGCTCCCTGCTCAGGCCCCTTCCTTCTTAATCCAAGGCAGAGGCACCATTTCTGCCCTGTGCCACAGTCTTACCTTGTTCTCAGAAGCTTTATGATTCATCCGATTTGATGCTTGCAAATGGGATTCTTGGAGATAAAAGCACCACCGTGACCTGTACCACGTGCGTCTCCTCTCGCCCCCACCCCAACCAACCCGAGTCCCTGTGGTGGTCAGGACCTTCTTCAGTTGGGAGTTGAGAGGGGCGTGTTGGTGGAGGTGGGAGCCAGTTGGCTCGGGATGCTGAGGGCGTGTCTTTCCTCTGGGTCTCTGGAGCCAGAGGGTGAGCTGGTGATGGGCAGGGCTGGGGGAACTGAGCCGAGCTGGGGTGGGGATGGGGAAACAGCATTTGATCCTAGAGAGCCCCAGCTGCCCCAGCTGCTTACTGCTGCCTGGACACCACCCTCCAGGACGGGCTGGGACCTTCCGGGGAGCACTTGAGCTCTGACTTCAGAGACTGGGGCCGCTGGTGACAGTGATCAGTGAATATGCATCCAGTACAAACTTAATTTAACTGGGGGATACATTTGAGCAATCCAGGAGAGGGGTGATGGGAACCTGGAAGTGGCACTGGGTGGGGAGCAGACAGGTAGAGTCACCTGTGTCACAGGGAGCCCTGGTGCTGCCCAAGTGTCCTGCTGTGAGAGGGCCAGGGATTGGCGGGCAGTGGGGGCAGCCTCAGGCCCGCACTGGGGACCTCCTGCCACACCATGTCAGGAAGGTGAATCTGAAGGCAGCTTGGGAACTATTCGGTCTGAGGTGCAGCGGGCACATGGCTCCAGACAGACCCTGCACACCCATCTCAGGCATCGAGACCACTCAGGCCTCGTCAGCCCTGCAGCCCTGTGACGAATGGTCACTGAGGGGTGAGGAGAGGGCTTCGCTGGGGGATGGACAGCAGAGAGAACAGGGCACCCCCGGCATCCACAGTGTGGGTGCTGCTGAGACCTGGGGGGGCTGGGGGCAGCCACAGGAGTCCACAGGCATCCGGGCCATCCTGGGAGGGGGTGGGTGGGGAGAAGCCCCCGTGTGGGGCCTCGGATCAGTACCCCCACTTCAGGGAGACGGGCATGACCCCAACTTTCAGGGACTGTCCCCACCTGCTTGGGTCCCACCATAGATGCCAGACTCAGTTGTCCCAGACGTGGGCTCTTTGTTTGGAAGCAAACCTGGCTTTACCCCCACTTACAAGAAAATGTCACATCACGAAGAAAGGGGATTTCTCCTCACTGTATTTAAAAGGTGTTTTGGATAAGTTTATCTTACCTCCTGTTTTTCTGTCAAAAACAACCTCATTTTCCATCCAAGGGGACTTAGTGGGCACGGATGAGGAGGGTGACCTGCAGCCCTCATCACCTTGAGTCAGAAGTCTGGCACAGGGGAGTATTAGCTGGAAGTCCCATGAATAGATCTGTGGGGAACGTGTCATAGCAACACCAGTCTGGCTGCCTGTTGTGTGGTGAGATTTAATTCAGTCGGAGATCACAGGCTGGGTGTGGGCGAACAGGAGGAAGGGGGCGCATCTGCATTGTTTTCACAATAAGGTCGTGCCACGAGTCATTCTGAATCCTTGCAATCTGAGTTTTCCTGTCAGCCTTGGACTGACTTTCCTGAGATCTTTAAGCTGTGAAAGGAAAATCTCTGGGCCCCAAAATCACCGAGCTAAAGGGAAAAGCCACACTGGGAACTGCTCGGGGCAAACCTGCCTCCCAGTGCATTCAGTCACCGCTCTGCTCTCCTCACTGAGGCAGATGCTTATCTGATCTTCTCCTCTGAAAAGATGAATCAGAAACTCAAAAGAATGCAAGGTTGGGGTGTCCCTCGCCTGCCTGTGACCTGGACGCCTCCTCCCTGCCTCAAGTTGTCCTGCCTTTTTGGACAGAACCAATGTACTTTTTTTTTTTTTTTTTTGAGACGGAGTCTCGCTGTGTGGCCCAGGCTGGAGTGCAGTGGCCCGATTTCGGCTCACTGCAAGCTCCACCTCCCGGGTTCACGCCATTCTCCCGCCTCAGCCTCCGAGTAGCTGGGACTACAGGCGCCCGCCACCACGCCCGGCTAGTTTTTTGTATTTTTAGTAGAGACGGGGTTTCACCGTGTTAGCCAGGATGGTCTCGATCTCCTGACCTCGTGATCCGCCCATCTCGGCCTCCCAAAGTGCTGGGATTACAGGCTTGAGCCACCGCGCCCGGTCACCAATGTACTTCTTATACATACTGATTGATGTCTCATGTCTCTCTAAACCTTGTAAAACCAAGCTGTGCTTGGACCACCTGAGGCCGTGTCACGGGCGGGAGTCCTCAACCTCGGCAAAATAAACTTTCTAAATGGACCCTGAATATCTGAAATGGGCTCAGCAAGCCCCACCCTCAGGGTGGAACCCACCTGTCCTTTCAATCCCCTGACCGTGGTGCCTCTAAGTCGTCTTGAGTCCATCTCCACTTGAAACCAGCTGTCCGGTGAGCAGAGCTGAGCATGAGACTCGGGCAGCTGGGTGGGCGTGGAGCCCACAGTGTCTCCGTGGGAGCTCAGCTGTGGCCAACCCCCCTGGGACAGCTGGGTGGGCATGGAGCCCACGGTGTCTCTGTCGGAGCCCAGCTGTGGCCGACCCTCCTGGGCGTGGTTAATTGCTCTGGATAACGTGCTTGTCAAGCACAGCCAAAGCCAGTTGATAAAAGAAACGGTGCCAGGTGTGGACAGCGCTCTAAGAAACCCAGGACTGGGCTGCTGTTTTGAAGGAGGCTGGCAGCTAGAGAGACCTGCGGGGGAGCTCATGGCATCTGCGTCGTGGAGGAGAGACGGGCGGTGGTCCGTGGTCCCAGAGACAAAAATCTGTCACCTGAAATTGTGGATTTGGACAACATTTCCAGGCAAAACATTAAAAGAGTGAACTGGTTGCTCTGAAAAGGACAAATGGGATGAGATGACACAGAAGGAGAGAAGTTACAGGTTAAGAGGGAAATGGTTTTCACCTCCAGCCTGTGCAGCTGTTGAACAACCGTCAGATGGAGACCTGGCCTCAGGCTTAGACCCGTCCCAGACCATAGCTCTGATGCTCTCTGTCCTTCCCTTTGGAGCCAGACGCAGGCTGAGGCCTTGTGAAGGCCCCCAGGCCCAGGGGGAAGTATGTGTCTGGAAAGGTTTGTGGATCTGGCTTTCGGCCTGGGGGCTGGACTGGAACCAAAGACATGGACGACTGGTGCCCCTGATGTCTCTGGGAGGCCTGTACTGGTAAAAGCGTTCACCTGATTTAAAAGTGACTAGCAGTGAATTTCCACACACCCCAGCTGAGTGCTTCCTGAGTCCTCGGGTCCGGGAATGAGGAGCTTTGGGAGGGGCTGGGTGTGTTCTAGGATCGAGGGTGCTGAGGGTCAATGTGCCCTGGGGTGTAGAATCTGGATTGGATTGGGAGGGGCTGGGTGTGTTCTAGGAACCAGGGTGCTGGGGGTCAGTGCGCCCTGGGGTGTAGAATCCTGGGTTGGATTGGGAGGGGCTGGGTGTGTTCTAGGAACCAGGGTGCTGGGGGTCAGTGCGCCCTGGGGTGTAGAATCCTGGGTTGGAAACCCCCACCTGTCTCTTGCCTCCAACGTTACTTCGGAGAAGTTCATGCCTTTCACATGGGTACTGGGGGTTATCTCTGTGCCCAGAGCTTTAACTTTTTCTCTGCAGTTTGTATGGATATTTTTTCATTCAATATAGTAAAAATATTGTTTTAATTTCTTCATTTTTGAATTCCGGAATTTTGAAATTCTTCAGTTTTGAATTTCTTCAAAAACTTTTCTGCGGATTTCTATTTCTATCCCAAGCCTTCCATTGAATAGTTTACTTATGTATTATATTTAATTTCCCAGATCTTTTATTTTTCAAATTTTCCTTTTAGAAACCTTTTCTTATTTCACAGAAACAAGATATTTTGTTATCTCTTTAAAGATGTTAACTATAATTTGTATAAAATTTCCTCCTGCTACCTGGGTTGGGGGTTGCCTGTTTTCAATCTTTGTGAGTCTTTTTTTCTGCGTTCTGTCTTGTTCTGCGTGGCTCCCTCCCATGGCTGATGGCCTCTGGCTGTGTTCTGATGTTGGAGAATAATTCACAGAGTTTCCAGTGCGCACCTGCTTTTGGGTTTGTGTGGCCCAGGTTGGAGACCCCCTCAGATGGTGGAGCCCCAGGGCCTTCTGTCCCAGCTCGGGCTGCAGCCTCGGGGGCTTCCTGGTGAGCGGGCAGCATGACCCAGGCTTCTCCTCAGTGGGTTCCAGGGCGATCCTCAGTCGCTTCCCAGGAGCAGGTGTCCTGGCTGCGCAGAGCTCAGGCCACGGGGGAAGGAAGGATCCAGTTTCAAACCCTCAGGAAGGCTTGAGGCCAGCAGCACACATCCACCTGGCTGCCTGGGCCTCCCTGCAACCTCGGCGACCTTGGGCCCTATGGGCTGGGAGGCCTTGAGTCTTGTCTCCCTATGTCCTGGGGTTCAGACTCTGCCTCCCAGGGCCTTCCACCGCCCTCGATGGGCTGGTCCTGGCTAGGCTGTGTCGCATCCCCTCTGGTCCTGGCTGGGCCATGTCCCGCCCTCTCTGGTCCAGGCTGGGCCATGTCCTGCCCTCTCTGGTCCTGGCTAGGCCATGTCCCGCCCTCTCTGGTCCAGGCTGGGCCGTGTCCTGTCCCCTCTGGTCCTGGCTGGGCCGTGTCTTGCCCCTCTGGTCCAGGCTGGGCCCTGTCCTCTCCCCTCTGGTCCAGGCTGGGCCGTGTCCTCTCCCCTCTGGTCCTGGCTGGGCCGTGTCTCGTCCCCTCTGGTCCTGGCTAAGCCATGTCCTGTCCCCTCTGGTCCTCCAGGAGCCCGGCTTGTTTCTGCTCTGAACTCACTGTGTGGGAGGAGGGCGGAGGCTGGAGTTCAAGCTGCCTTAATCAGCGGGTGGAACTCTCATGTGCAGCCGTTTTGGTTATGCCTACTTACTGTGTAATTTTCCCTGTCTTCATTTTACTGGACAGATTGTGTTTTTATTGTATTTTATTGTATTTTTTTGTTTCCCTGCCATGGTGTATGAAGTTATGATTTTTATCATGAGGGTGCTATTGCTAGGCCTGCCCAGGCCTCTTGCTGTCTGTGTATTTGCTTAGAATAAGGACTCAGGAAGCGATAGGCTTGACTAAGACACACATTTTACTTTTTATTTCAGATCATCAACTCATATGAGAAAAGGCCATAACAATCGATAGTCTCACAATTTGAGAAATATCATGTTTTCAACAAATCCTGTATTCATTAACACGGGTTGTGGTAATGGACGAACTCCTGAGTTTCAGTGGCTCAGCTCAGTGACAAGGGGCTTCTTCCCCATGGCCAGGGGTCCCGGGTGGCTTCCTCCTGGTGGTGACTGTGGACCCCGATTCTTCTCCCGTGGCTCTGCCCCTACCCCGGAGCAGGTGCAGGAAGGACAGCCGGGCAGGCGTCCACCCCTAGAGGCCATCTCTAAGGGCACAGGCTCCTACTCACCAGTAGGATCAGGCCCGGGGCACTCCTGGCCTGGCTGCAGTGCCGCTTCCCCCACAGCCCCACGGCGGCCCCTCTCCACACACCTTCCCCTCAAACCAGGATCCCACAGGCACCCCCGGTGAGGCGGCCATCACCCCACAGTCCTGAGAGGCCCCCGTGGAGCTGTGTGCCCGGGCTGGGTGCCCTCCGTGGATCTGACACAGTCCCACTTCTTTCTCCTCTTGCCCCAGCCGGGCCTGCCCTCACCTCCCCGCCCGGGTCTGTGGACTCTGCATCCGTCTACACCGCGGTCCTGCCTTCACACAAGGTCCACAGTGAGCAGGCTTAGAGCATCCATCCAGAGATGGCTCCGGCAGGTCTGATAACTCCCGGCCTCAAAACTTCCCCTTTCTCGGTGGTTTTCTGTCGCTCTTTCTGCCTGAGCATCTGTTAGGTTCCCCATCACCATGTGGATGTGTCTTTTTCCCCTCAGTTCTGTCAGTTTCCTGGAAGTATTTTGAGGTCGTGGTACTGGGTGCTGTGTGGACGCAGAGGAAACGCCTTCCTGTTGAATTCCTGTTCTCGGTGTCGGGAACCAGCCCCCTCCATCTCCAGTTGTCCGTTTGCCTTCAACTCTGTTTGGACGGATTAAGAGTAGACTCTGCGTCACTGCAGCTAGGATTTGCATGGAGTACCTATTTCTCTCCCTCTTCCTTTCAATTTCCCGTGCTTCATATTTAAAGGGTGTCTCATGTAAGCCCCATATAGTTGAGTTTTGTGTTTAGTTCTGTTACTGAGCTTTGTCTTATTTTTACCTCTGATCACTTGATTGTATCATCCAAAACCTCTATATCTAGTCATTCTCCTGAAGTTATAAACAAATGTGAATGAAGGAGTCGAGAGTCCCAGACTGTAGCACAAAACTGCACTGCGATTATCAGGATGCTCCTTCGAGGCATTGGGACATAAAAGAATCGTCGTTATAAAATTGTCGACTTGCAGAAGTGCCCCTGAGCTCGCATCAGAGACTAAAGACTTTGCAGCTGGCGCTGACAGCAGAACACCACCATTGCTCACGCTGGAGATTTAGAGCTGTGAAATAAAATTAAATGTTTTCTTTCCATCTGTAGATTTATAAAAAGTCAAAGCACAGCTGGTGTGAATATTAATACAAAAAGCACAATCCATGTTAAATTGCAATTTTATTTAAAAGCTAATAATTGAGTCAAGCAAATTTTAGATGAATAAAAAAGGGCAGGTACAGCAGCAACTGTCTGCCACTGTCGTCTGCAGCTGCTACTGTTGGCAACTACAGAGAATAATCAGCCCCAGAGGTCTTCATGTCCGCCTACCTGGGCAGCCACCCTTGAGGTCAAAGTGCATCCTCATCTTGGTCCTCTAGGGTGTGAAATTCTAGAATGTTCCCCCAATCACCCCCAGATACTCTGCGTCTTCCCCGGTGTTTGCCTGGCAATTGGCAGCTACTGGCTGATAGAGATCTCACTTTCACTTACGAATAAAAACTGCTTCCATACACTTTTCTACCTCATTATGATTATACTGGGAGTGCAGATAAAAATATCTTCATCATTTCACAAAATGTAAAGATGAACACTGCAATCATTCAGAAATAAAAGTAAGAGAAGTGCAATTCTCATGGGCACATGTAGCAAAGATAGTGTGGTGAATTAAAAATATATATTTGCGTGGCACGAACAAGGTTAAACAGCTGAAACTTTTTTTTTTTTTTTTTTTTTTTTGCAATTGCAGAGTGATTTTCAGTTAACAGAATGACTGCTCTTTTTGTTGTTATTTATTTCTTGCTTTATCAAAGTCAAGGGAGATGAGCAGGCCCTCCCACCATAAGGAATCTGTGGCCTGCCCTGAGCTCCCGGCACCTCTGCAGCAGTTCACAGCCAGGCTCCGCTGGGCAAGCTGGGCCGTGGCACTACCGCTCGCAAAGGGAGGTTCCCGGAGACACGTGTGGTCCTTGCCGGCCATTGCGTGGCCAAGGTGGATACTGAAAATAGAACTTGGCCTGGCTCTCCAGTTTTCTTTAAAGGGCTGAGCTGTAGACAGGAGAGTGAGCTGCTCCAGCAGCTGGAAAGATGGAAACCCCCGCGCTCCTCCCTCCACCGTCAGCCCCATCTCCCCTCCAGGTAAGCCCGCAGCAGCCGTCCCCACAGGCCTTGATCCCATCGGGCTGGTGGCCTCCTTCTCATGGGATCTGTCCCAACCAGATCCTTCCACACGTCCCAACCTGGCAGGGGAGGCCAGGATGCTTTCCTTCGATTTTTGGTTGTTACACAGAAAATGAAGAAAAAGGCCAGGATGGGCCATTTCAGGTTAGAATCTTTGATGTTGATTTTATTTCTCCACTGGGGGTCGTGGGCCTCGTTTCTCTGTCGTCTGGGCCTGACCTGCTTTCCTCATGCCCCCAGGTGTGTCTTCTGCATGTCTCATGAGATCTGCTGCCTTCCTGAACCTTCGACCCCAGATAAAAACCTGTTAGATCAGAAGTGAGCCCTGCCACGGAAGTACTCACCGCAACAGTGTCTTTCATCAGTTGGCAAATTCACCAAAACTCTGAAGAAGCAAACAGCCTTTTCTGTGAAGTGTCACTTCCATTTTTAATGGAAACATACCCAGCCTGATTCTCCATGGCCACCTCAATGTGCTCTCAGAGCCTTGTCCCAAAGTGTGGTTCTGCCTTATGTGACAGTCGTGTGCTGCATCACACCTGACCTTGGGTATCCAAGATCGTAACCCACTCCATTACTCACAGAACCGACGGAACCCTCTCTGAGTTGTTTTCCCCACAAGCAATACGATGTTTCCTGAAGCGTCTCTGTTGCCTCCTGGGGCTCTGGGGAGGAGCACATTATGAAATCTATTTCGATTTATCCCTTTTCCTTTGTCCAGACCCTTAGATCCAGGGGTCATATGTTTCCAGCTTAAATATGAGGAAATTCTCATGGCAGTTTGGCAAATTTGCATATCTCTGATAAACCAGAAAATTAGAAAGAAAATGTTATAAATAAAATATTACCAAATCATTCCAGTGCTGTCTCCCTCCACTTTTGTGTGTGTGTAAACGAAGCCATCAGGGCAGTAATGGAAGGATGGCTAGAGCCTCAGCAGTGTAGTCATTGTAGGGCTCTCAGGGTACAGTCACAAGATCTGCTCCATAATGGACAAGAAACCTCCAATAAAACAAATATAGTAACCTAACAACTAGAGGACGTTTTGTTTAAGTATAATGAAAATAAAGAGAAATAATCATTTTGGTCCCTCTGATCATTGTTATAGATGACTGACTTGGCTATTGAGAGCCACAAAGTCGTCTTTTAGAACGAAATGGGGAATCACAAACTCCCTTGGGTCCTCTGGGAGGTACATCTGACGAGTTTGACAAGGGGTGCAGTTGCATGATGAGAGAAGAAAAGGCTCTGGTGAAGGACAGGGCACTTTGGCTGATGTTGGTGCTGGTGTTTGGTGGGTTTTGATCACAGTGACACGTGCCATCAATGCCATCCTTCCATCTATGCTCAAAGGAACTTGACCCAGTGCATCACCTGTGGTGTCTGAGCCTCGCATGCCAAGTGCTTGTGGTTTAGAACTGCCAGGCAGATCTTCATCTGTCCTGCGAAGGTGTCATCCCTCGTGCAATTGCCTGCTTTATCTCCCACTGTGCAGTCCTAAGCAGCATTGGGTTTATGTTTACATACAAACCTCAAGGAGTGTAGCTGGTGCTCCAGTCTCCAAGGAGGCATCCCCTCTCAGTCCAGGCATCCATTTTCCGAGTCAACCAGAGCAGGCTGCACACTGGGAGTGAGCTTTTGCTTTGCAACAACCTTCTTTGCTTACTCACAGTTTGGACTGGCTCTCAAATTCTTCTGTGCACCGAAGTCAAGAGCCTGACCTGCCCCACCCATTGACAGCAGTGCCAGCCCCCATATCCTCCCGCCACTGGACTCGGGCCCCTGAGTCCTAGGAGATGCCTCAGAGGGACCACATCCCAGGAGGCTCTGGTGCTCTCAAGCATGAGTCCACGGGAGACCTCGTGGGCAGGCTTTGTGGATGAAGGCAGCTGGGGTGGGGAGCTCCGGGTGTCCACAGCAGTGCCTCGCTGCCCTGATTCCTCCAAAGCGATGTGAGCCAGGCTGATGGCTCAGCCCCTGGCAGGGCTGTCCCCAGACTTGGCCTCAGTGGGGGGCTGACCACAGATCATTGCTTCCAATATGGTATGGATCTGTGTCCCCACCCAAATCTTATGTTGAACTGTAATCTCCAATTTTGGAGGTGGGGACTGAGGGGAGGTGATTGGATTTTGGGGCCAATTCTCATGGTTTAGCACCATGCCTATTAGTTCTGTCGTCACAATAGTGAGCTTTCGTGAGGTCTGGTTGTTTGAAAGCGTGCAGCACCTCCCGCTCCATTGCTCCTGCTCCCACCATGTGAGACACCTGCTCCTCCTTAACCTTCCACCACAATTGGAAGCTGCCTGAGGCTCCCTAGAAGCCGTGATGCTTCCTGCACAGCCTGCAGAACTGCGGGCCAAATAAAACTCTTTTCTTATAAATTGCACAGTCTCAGGTATTTCTTTATAGCCATGCAAGAATGGCTTAACACGGCTTCCAATATCCTGATGTCCTGGGTCCTCTGCACTGCTGGAGGGAGCCTCGCTCAGCCTCATGGGGACCGTGTAACGGGGGCAGTATCCCCCATGGCTCTGCAGCCTCTTCCCTTGGGTGGGATCTGAGCGACCCCCTCCTGCCCACAGCACGGGGTGGGTTTTTGCCTCTGGGAGCCCAGGAGTGCAGTTTCCAGAGAAGATGGATGTTTTCCTTCCCAGCCAACGACCACCTTGCTGAGAAGCTGTTAAATTTCCCTGAAAAGGAGCAAAAGCATGGCTCATACTTGGCGTTTACTTTTCCAGGTGAAAAGTTGTCTTAAAAAGCCTAGTTTTCATCATCGTTGCTGGTTTGTCTTGGTCCACTAGGAGCGAGACTTTGCAAAGATGAAAAGCCAGCGCAGCCCTTTGAGGCCTCAGTGCTGTGGAAATAAAAGGGAGTCCTTTGCATTATCAGTGGAGGTTTTCCCATTACTGTCTTCAGTTTTGCTATTTTATTATTTCAAATATGCCTCTTACAGATGGAAGAGCAGCAAAAGGAAAATAATAAAGCATTCAATATTTAATTTGCAAACATAAAGTGCTAATGAAAATCTGTAGCTCGCAAAGATCTGACTTAGCTTTTGAAATTTGTTCCGCTATTAGGATCTCAGTTCCTTGGTTCTCTTTTATTGTTTGTATCTCTAATTGTGAATCTTAATCAAACAGGGTTTTGGGGGGAGATTTTATGAGTGTATTATTAAATATCACTGTTACAATGTTCATTTCAATATAAATGGCTTTCCAGGCTCAGCTGATGCAACCGTTGTGAATGACTTAGTTTCAGCGTGAAGTACAGACTCCTAGCGCCCTAAAGGGCCAGACTTTGATTTGCGTTTCTCTGATGACTAGTGATGTCAAGCATTTATTCATACACCTGTTGGCCGTTTG
Source organism: Papio anubis (assembly GCF_008728515.1). Taxonomy (NCBI): domain Eukaryota; kingdom Metazoa; phylum Chordata; class Mammalia; order Primates; family Cercopithecidae; genus Papio; species Papio anubis. The sequence goes on from NC_044985.1 coordinate 126,428,676, forward strand.
TATACTCACTTTTAAGAAATGTCTATTTGGATCCTTTTTCACTTTATTTTTTGCAAAAGAGTTTCACTCTGTTCCCAGGTTGGAGGGCAGTGGCGTGATCTCCTCTCACTGCAACCTCCGCCTCTTAGGTTCAAGCGATTCTCCTCCCTCAGCCTCCCAAGTAGCTGGGATTACAGGTGCCTGCCACCACACCTAGCTAATTTTTGTATTTTCAGTAAAGACGGGGTTTCACCATGTTGGCCAGGCTGGTCTCGAACTCTTGACCTCAAGTGATCCACCTGCCTCAGCCTCCCAAAGTGCTGGGATTACAGGCGTGAGCCACCATGCCCGGCCCCTTTTCCACTTTTTAATGGATTTTTTTTTTTTCCTGTTGAGTTCCTTGTTTATTCTGGATATTATTAGTTCCTTGTCAGGTGAATAGTTTGCAAATATGTTCTCCCATTCAGCAGATTGTCTTTTCACTCCACTGACTGTTTCCTTTGCTGTGCAGAAGCTTTTTAGTTTAATATTATTTATTTTTGGTTTTGTTGTCTGTGCTTCTGAGGTCACAGTCATAAAATCTTTGTCTAGATCAATGTTTTGCAGAGTTTCCTCTATGTTTTCTACTAGTAGTTTCATGGTTTCAGGTCTTACATTCATACGTTGAAGGCTTTAACCCATCTTGAGTTGATATTTGTAAATGGTGAAAGATAGGGGTCTGGTTCCATTCTGCTGCATATGAAACCCAGTTTTCCCAGCATGATTAACTGAAGAGGGCGTCCTTTCCCCAATGCATGCTCTCAGTGTCTCTGTTGCAAATCAGTTAGTTGTAAACACGTGGACTTATTTCTGGGTTCCCTATTCTGTTTCATTAATCTGTGTGTCTGTTTTTATATTTACCCCATGCTGTTTCAGTTACTACAGCCTTACAATATTTTGAAGTCAGGTAGCGTGATACCTCTAGCTTTGTTCTTTTTGCCCAGGATTTCGTTGGCTATTTGGATTATTTTTTGGTTCAACATAAATTTTAGGAATTTTTTTCCCTGTTTCTGTGAAAAATGTTGATATTTTGATAGGGATTGCACTTAATCTATATATTGCTTTGAGCAGTATGGTAATTTTAACAATATTGATTCTTCCATTCCATGAGCGAGGGATGTCTTTTCATTTGTTTGAGTCCTCGGTTTCTTTCCTCAGTGTTTTGTGGTTTTCCTCATAGAGGTCTTTCACCTTTTTGGTTAAGTTTATTCCTAGTATTTTATTGTTTGTAGCTATTACCAGTGGGATTGCCTTCTTGATTTCTCTCTCAGCTAGTTCATTATTAACATGTAGAAATGCTACAAAATTTTGTGTGTTGATTTTCTATCCTGAAACTTTACTGATTTTTTTCCCATTCAACCAGTATCAGATCTAAGAGTTTTTTGACGTAATCTTTAGGTTTTCCTAAATATAAGATAGTGTCATCTGCAAAGAGGGATGATTTTACTTCCCCTTTTCCAGTGTGGATGCTATTTATTTCTTTCTCTTGACTGACTGTTCTGGCTGGGACTTCCAGTACTATGTTGAATAATAGTGCTGAAAGTGAGTATTCTAGTCGTATTCCAGCTGGCTATCGTTTGCATGTTTGTCCCTACAAACCTCATGCTGGAACTGGATCCCCAGTGTTAAAGGTGGGGCCTAAGGAGGGGTGGTGGGATCATGGGAGCAGGTCACTCGTGAATGTCTTAGTCCTGTCCTCACTGTAGTGACTGAGTCCTCACTCTGCTATTCCCATGAGAGATGGTTATTAGACTGAGCCCAGCACATCTGCCCTGCTTCCTCTTTTGCTGTATGGTCCATGAGCGGAATCAGCCTTTGGCCCTAATCAGACACAGATGCCCAATCCTGAACTTTTTTAGACATCAAAATTGTGGGCCATAAAAACCTTTTCTTCATAAATCACCCAGCCTCAGGCATTTCTTTATAGAAACACAAATGGATAAAACATAAAATTGGTATCTAAGAGTGGAGTGTTGCCATAAATATGCCTGAAAAAATGGAAGCAGATTTGGAACTGGGTTGTGGGAAGAGGATGGAAGGATCTGGAGGGCTCAGAAGATGAGAGGAAGATTAGCGGAAGTTCAGAAACTGTTGGTAACTTGTTAAGCGATTGTGACTAAAATGTTGATAGAAATATAAACAGTGAAGGACAGGCTGATGAAGTCTTAAATGGAAAGAGGAGCTTATTGGGAATTAGTGCAAAGGTCACTCTTGTTACACCCTACTGAAAAACTTGACTGCATTGTGTCCCTGCTCTAGGACTTTGTGGAAGGTTGAACTTAAGGCTGAGCCTAGGGTATCTAGTGGGAAAAAAAATTTCTAAGCAGCAAAGCCTTCAAGAAGTGGTGTGGCTGCTTTAAGCAGCTTACAATCAGATATGACAGCAAAGGAATGACCTAAAAGTAGAATTTACAATTAAAAGGGAAGCAGAGCATAAATACTTGAAAATTTTTCAGGTTAGACATATGGGAGAGAAGGAAAGAGCATTTTCAGAAGAAGAATCCAAGGGGGCTGTGGAGCAACCACTGGCTAGAGAGATTAGCATCTCTAATATCCAAGGTGATAATATCCAAGACAATGGGAAAAAGGCCCCAGGGGCATTTCAGTAATTATTGAGGCAGCTCCTTGCAGACCCAGAGGCCTAGAAGGACAGAAGGATTTGGGGGAACATGCCTAGGGCACTGCTGCCCTGAACCACCTCAGACATTGCTCCCCATATCCCAGCCACTCTCACTCCAGCCAGCACTCAAATGGCCGCAGATGCAACTCAGGCCATATCGCTCCAAAGAGCTTAAGCCATAAGCCTTGGTGGCTTCCAGTGGCTTGAAGCTAATTTAAATACAGTCCTAAAGTTTTTTTTCCTTCTTCATGTTCATCCACCAATGAGCAAATACACACATCACAAACAAAGCAAAATTCCCCGCTGAAGAATTCATGTTAACTTTATTGAAAATATGACAGGAAAATATTTTGGGCCCCCAAAATCACTAAAAGCGAATAGGAAAATTCAAACTGGAAACTGCTGAGAGCAAACCTGCCTCCTATGACTTCTATTCAAAGTCACCCTCTGCTCACTGAGATCAATTGTATCTGATTGCGGCCTTTGGAAAGGCTCATCAGAAACTCCAAAGAATATAACCATCTGTCTCTCACCTACCTGTGACCTGGAAGCCCCCTGCCTGCTTCGAGTTCTCCCGCCTTTCTGGACAGAACCAGTACTTCTTACATCTATTGATTGATATGTCCATCCCCCTAAAATGTGTCAGACAAAACTCTGCCCTGACCACCTCGGGCAAGGACCTAAGACCAAGCTGTGCCCCGACCACCTCGGGCACGTGTCTCCAGGACCTCCTGAGGCTGTCACGGGCCCATCGTTGACTTTGGCAAATAAACCTCCTGAAATGATTGAGACTTGTCTCGTCATTTTTTCTCAGTTGGCATCTGGTTCTTCTCAAAATGATGACAAGTAATAACGTGTTTAGGTAGCACAGATTTCTTATAAACTAGTTTTGTTTTTTCCCCAAAACTTTGGTTGTCACTTGCTTATGTGAATTTATCTGTTTTGGCAACTATACTCTGAATCTGCAGAATACTCTTCTGTGAGGCTACACTGTTGCTTTAGTTGTTTAATTATGCATTTGACTGCCTAAGCTGCTTTCAGACTTGGACCAACTACTGTGAATTTTAATAATACTACAATGTAAGAGAAAGAAAAAGAATGTTGCTAAAATTAAACCTTTCTCCCTCTATTCCAACCCTTTCCCCTGAAATGCTTAACACACTTGGAAACTTGTTGGATGATGCTTTAGATGGTGAGTGCACTCAGAATTGAGAAAACAATCATCCTCAAGAGAAGAAAGAAAATGATTTTAACTGTATTTTTGAGACCTTTTTAAAAATAATTATAAAAAAATCCAGAAAGTAAAATCATTTGATCAAAATTTTAAATTCACTAATACAGTTATGAGAATTCTATAAAATTGAATATAACTGATGCTTTAACATATTGTTATACTTAAAAATCTTTAAAATCATCTTGCCAGATATCCAATCTACAAAGATAAATTTTTAAAGGGTTGGTTTAATAAATTCTTGATTTTTTAATAAGAAGAGGTTTGCAATTGTACAATGCTCTAATTATCTCCATTTCTTAGATAAGGAACTGCGTTGGTGAACTGGGGGCAAGTTGACAAAAACATACGCGGAGAGGATGTGGGGGTGGTTCAAGGCAGCCTGAGTTACAGCACAAAGCCAGGGTCCACCGAAAGCCAGGTTGTTTAGGGAACACCTCTCAACCACAGTGGAACGCTGCCTCCCAAAAAAGACAATGACTATTTAACACACGGACAACCAGTCCAGAGAGGCTGCTCTTTCAGTCCTTTCCCTGCGGAAAGGACTATCAGAAATGGTCAGCGGGACGGCAGAACAGGAGGTCCCAACACAGTCCTTCCTCGCAGAAAGGCCAGCCATCAGCTGTCATGACGAGAACACCTCTGTGAGAACCTCAGACGTCCTCTTGGACTGCAGAGCCAAGAAAAGCTCCTGGAAGGAAGGAAAAGAGGAGCAGCTTCACTCCAGCTGCACCACCCCTGCCCAGCAGTGTCTGGAGTGGAGCCCCTGGGCCTCGGGTTCTGCGGTGAAGGACAGCCAGGGTGGACGCCCAGCTTTCTAGTACTTGGGAATGTTTCTCAGGAGGGCTGCTTCTGTCCCCTTCCTGGGGTCACTGGGAGTGTCGAGCAGGCTGGACTACCTGGTTCAGCCAAATACACAGCAACAACGCAGCTCACAGCAGCCAGCATGGGGTCCTGGTGGCTCCACATTCCTGCCCGTGGTGGCGTCTGACCCGATACCAGCACTGGCATCACATCCCACGGAGCCATGGGGGCGTCTGCAGAAACCACAGGGACAGTCCCACCAGGCTTGAGTGTCCAGCCGGCAGCTCGCCCTGGTGTGGCACTCACGGCACCCCCTGGACAGGAAGGCGAGCCAGGGACACTCGTGTCTGTGGAGCAGGGCCTGAAATTCCTGAAAACAGAATTACCACACGACCCTGCAGCCCGGCACTGGGGATGTATCCAGAGTGGCTTCAGCATATGGGAGAGACGTCTCCACTCCCAGACTCACGACAGCATCTTTCACGATAACCAAAAGTGGAGAAGTCACCCTAGTGTCCATCCACAACCATCGTAACTAAGTAACATAAAGAAAAGTCAGTCTTTATGACAAAAGACACCACAGGATCTAAAGGTTAACGAGAAACTGGGATGTTTATGCAAAATGTTTTACATATAAAATGTCAACACACACAGGTAAATTCCAAGATGTGAGGAACCGGAACAAACCCCCTCATGATGAAAACTCTCATCAGACGGGTGTGAAAGAACATCAACACAATAAAGGCTGTGACGACCCCACAACCAGCATCGTACTGAATGGGGAAAAGCTGGAAGCCTTTCCTTCCAAGATCCGGAACAAGGCAAGGATGCCCAGTCACCACTCTCATTCAGCACAGCCCTGGAAATCCTCGCCAGAGCAATCAGGCAGGAGAAAGAGACAAAGGGCACCCAGGCTCACACGTGGAGCTTAAAAAACTGATCTCACGGAAGTGGAGAGTAAAATGATGGATACCAGAGGCTGGGAAGGGGAGGGGAGGGCAGGATACAGAGGGGTTGCTTCATGGGTAGAAACATATAGTTACATAGTAGGAATAGGAGGCAGTGTTCTCCAGCTCAAAAGAGTGACTATACTGAATATCAATTTATTGTATTATTTCAAGATAACTGGAATGGATTTGGAACGTTCCCTACACGAAAAAAGGATGAATGTTTGAGGTGACGAAGGTCTCAGTCACGCTGAGTTGGTCACGATGCGTCATGTGCTTCGTTCCTGCTACTGTGTTTTGATTTCTAATGTTCCCTTTGATTCTTTCTTTCAGCTTCTTTCTTTCTGCTGACTTTACTTACCTGATCATGTATGTTGTCTTTCTGTTGCACCAGAATCTTTAATGTCCTTATTTCATTTATTTTCTATTCCTCATGAGATAGTTCCCACATCTGTGCTATATCTGGGTCTGGTTCTGATGATTGCTTTGATTTTCAGACTGTGATTGCATTGTATATGCCTTACCTTTTTCGGTAAAAGGCACATGTGTTGTTCAGGAGAGTGCATGCTGTGGTAAGCAGCATTTCTGCTTAGAGATCAGCATGACTTTCTTTCAACTCTGTCCTGATGATTGGGATTGTGCTAATCTAACTACTGTTATGCTTATCCTCAGTCTACCAGAGGCTTCAAACCCTCTGGTGGTGCCTGTGTTTAGGACATGGGATAGTTTTCCAGGGTTTTTCTGGACACCTGCTCCACGACTGCCATTCTTTCCAGTGGAGGAGCTGGGAAGACACCGCCTCGCGGAGGTATTGGAGCTAACACCACTAGTGATGAGTGAGGCGGAACTGTCCGTGCAGCACTGATCACATCACTCACATGCATATTCTTTGACCCAAATACTGGTGTTTTAGCTATCTCTGTTATATAAATACTGATACGTTTTACAAATGGACTTATAGTAATTCTTTATGAAGTATTAACATGTTTCTGAAAAGAGGTCTCAATCTAAACCCCAAGAGGTTCTTGGATCTCTGCAGGAAGAAATTTAAGGCAAGTTGGAGTGTAGTGAGAAGAGATTGTTCATTGAAAGTTGCTCCATTACCGAGTAGGGTGCCCTCAGAAAGCAAAGCTTTGATTTAAGTTTTCCTTAAATAGGGATCTCGTCTATGCAAAGACTAAACTAAGTTGTGCCTCCGTGCAGATGGGCTGATAGCATGACAGAATTCATTATTCTGCATGTAGGGAAAACTACCCTTAACATTTTAAAGTGTAAGTACATATAAGCAGGACTGCAATTACCTTGAGAACATGTATTGTTTTGGGTGTTGGGACAGTGGGGCTGTCCACCGTTGGAGGAGTGTGTCCTTGGAGGAGTGTGTCCTTTAAGCTGTTTCCACTGCAAGCAGCTTATAACCACGTGACTGGTAAGGACTGTGCCTTGCTGGTTTTAAGATGCAGTTGGTCATAAAATAGAGTCAGCTTGACTCTCCTAGGTTCCTGCTTCTCTAAGAAAATGTAACAGCCAACATCTGGAAACATCAATGTCCACCTAGAAGGCAATAAGTGAATGACCCATTTCAAAGCTCCAGAAAACATTCAGTAGTTCCAATGAAGGAAGCGGATTTGCATGTATGCAAACAGGAAGACCTCCAGAACAAGTCATTACATAGCAAAGGGTTTGGCAGACCACTAGCTAGTTTATGCTCTTTTTAAAAATAAAATGCTGTAATTAAGTGTATGTGTGTGCATGCATGTGTACATTTGTGTGTGCAGCTGTGTGCATGTGCGTGTGTGTGCATTTGTACATGTCCATGTGCACATGCATGTATATGTGTGCACGTGTGTGTGCACGTGTGTGTGCACGTGTGTGCATGTATGTGTGCATGCATGCACGTGTGCATATCCATCTGTGCATGTGCGTGTGCATGTGCATGTGCAGGTATGTGCGAGTGCATGCATCTGTTCGTGTGTGCGTGTGTGCATATGTGTGTGAGTGTATGTGTATGCATGCATGTGTGCAGGTGTGTGTGCATGTGCATGTGTTTGTGTGCGTGCATGCACGCTTGCGTGTATTAAAGCACAGAATAGAAAGAACACAAAGTGTGGTCATGCTCAGAGTGAGACTCCGTATCAAAAAAAAAAAAAAAAGTGTGGTCATGCTCACCTCTCCCAAAGGGACAGGGATTAAGAGGAGCATTGAATACAGGCTTCCCTTTTTCACGTATATATTTCTATGTGGATTGAATTTTTATAATGGCAAATTTGTTATGTATCATATTACACGATAATCTTGAAATTAAAAACTGAACAGTGCCTCCTTTTCTCCACATCAAACTTCTCTCCTCATAGCTTCATTGCTCTCCCAATGCCATCAGAGTTCTGGATGTTTAATGAAGAGGCCCAAGCCTGTCACTACTCATAGATGTTGTTCTTTAATCAAACTGTGAACCTGCCAGAGAGCTGGTCCCCGCCTGGGAGGGAGGGTTCGACGTGTCACAGTCTGGAAGCCACTAAGAAGGAACCTGGGTGGCGTCTTCTTGCATGGTTTCTGTTCCTCTCCTCGGCTGCTCCCTGTCCGACACTTTTGATTGGTAAAGTCAGGATGCTCGCGGGGAAACCAAGGATGAGGCCCCTGCTGGCCCCACTGCAGGCTTCCGCCACCCTTTTCCGCCCAGCCCCCTTCGCTCCCCCTCTTCCTGATGGGATGTCGATCATCTGACCGAAGCACTTCTCTTCTTACTCAGTTCTTAATCCAGGACTCACCTCCCATCAGAGCACACTCAACAGCTCAAGTGAAACCACGAATGTTCTTAAAACAGTTAAAATTTCTGTGTCTTTTTTCCTACCTGACAGGAAGTTTGGATTCAGGTTGGTGCCATTAAACAAAGGAAAACAGAGAGGATGGTCCAAGGTGTCCACATCACCAGCTGGTTACTTTTTCACCAGCTGTTTCCATCTGGCTCAGGCACTCAGCCTCTGGCCCCGCCTGCCCCATACAGGACACACCAGCAAGGTCCATGTACAGCCACCGCTCTGCCCTTCCATCAATGGGGAGAAGGAATTGCCTGAGCAGAAGCACTGGGCACCCTGTGTGCGTGCACGTGCGCGTGCATGTGTGTGCGTGTACGTGTGCGTGCTAACGTCTGTGCGTGCGTGCACGTGCATGTGTGTGTGTCTGTGTGCGTGTGCGCATGTGTGTCTAGGACGCCTTCACCAGGCAGGGCCTCAGGTGACATCTGCCAACATCAGGAGCACTGAGGAGGCCCTGCGGTGTTGCCGCCGACCTTCTCAGAGGCAAGACAAATGCGCTCTCACCAGGAAGATCTGCGGGATAAAGTGACATCCGGTAGAGTGAGGTAGTGCCACATCCCAGCGCCACGCCGCCCCTTAGCGGCCCCGGCTGCACCTGATGGAGCCACGGCCAGCTCTACCTGAAGTCTCCGCGGTGAGGGGGAGCTCACACCGACAGACAGCTCCTCCCGTCTGTTTCTCCAGTCTTCATTTCTGCAGAACACACACGTGGATGACCTCCGCGGCCTCTGACCTCCCTCCACGGTGGGAAACCTGCAGTTTCTGAAGTTTCACCTCATCTGTGTTTTCTTAACACAGATTTAAATGGCGTCTCCAGAATCGGGAACCACAGAAGTGAAGCCGCACCAAAGCCCCAAGGGCTCTTCCACGACTTCCACTGCTCCTGCTGAAATTCATGACTTGGAGAGGGAAAAACCCGCTTTACAGCTGGTTATCAGGGGCTTTAAGGCAGAGAGAAGCCGGGGTGCGTCTGGGAAACGGCCCCCTGTGAAGGCTGCGCATGCAGGGGCTTCTGCACAGGGGTCTCCTCTGCACAGGCGTCTCTCTCCACCGCACACCTGCTCTGGTGGGCACACTTGCTAGGCTTCCTCTCACTACTCCCCTGTTAAAGGGTCTCCCCATCAGACGCTCTTAGGGAGAGAAAGGCAGGAAGAGGCGGTGAGCCAGCAAATATTCACAAGGGATGGGCCAGACGCGGCAGCGGGACCCTGTGTGTGCACAGCAGCTCTGCACCTGTCACCGCAGCGTGTGGCCGCTGTCATTGCTGTCACTGTTTTCACTCGTTGCTCTGCCTTTGAGCAAATGCCTTGAGAGACAGCACAGCCCGTCGGCAGAGAGAGATGGCAGCACGGGACTCTCTGTGGGACGCAGACGCCCGAAGGTGGGGACAGCACCAGATTCTATGCACCTGGCCTAACGCCTCAGCCAGGCGCGGGCACTTATGACGTTTCAGGAAGCCAGGAGCCCTGGGCCCTACGGTCTGCTGCCTGCCAGCCCCTGAAGTACACAGGAGAATAATTTCATCATTAGATTCCAGTTTCTTTATTGTACAGCGGGCTCCCTGCTGTATCTGCGCCGAGGAGGGCCTGAGGTTGCCTGCAGCCGGCACCCGCGCCTGAGAGGGGATCCAGCATCTCCACAAGTGAATCCTCTAAACCATCACTTCCTTTCCTGGAAAATACGGCTTCCACAGAGCTATTGCTCTGTATCTATGATGCAATTAAAGGCGTCTTAAAAATGAGCATAAGGGCTTCAGGAATAAGGAGTCATTACGGAACAGAATCAAATTTGGAAAATCGTTAAAGAAATAAGACAAAGTCAAATTAGAACAGCAAAGAATATGATGCCTTCGGCAAGGAAGTGTCTAAAATTTCCCAAAAGCTACAACTCTCAATCTGAAATGCACTATATCTTGGAAATTTCAGTAGCAGGGAAAAGGCAATTTATGCAAAATAAACAAAGAAAAAGCTTTTTGCCAAATTGAAAGTAGGTTTAATCATTTCTAAAACATCCTATAAAATGGCACAAATGCTATGCCTTGAGGAAAAAACACTAAAGGAAATTACTGATTACACTCAAAACACTCAGCTTTTCCCATATGTGTAGATGCAAGTGGAAGTTGTGAGTTTTGACTATAAGAAACAAGTAACAAATATTTTAAAACAGGCGATTTCATTCTTTCTTCAGAACATATATTTTCCATGTTACGTCACTCTGCATCTTTGAAGGCTAAGAGATTGACGCTTCTTAGAAGTATTATTAATATGTCATACTAAGAAAATGAATGCTACAAATATGTTAAGGAACTCAATAATTTGAGAACATTGACTAAACCGAGTGCTGAGAATGAAAGTGACCTTTGAAACAACAGGGAACAGGAGAGGCATCCACTGATGATACCACTGAAGTTCGGATCTCAGATCCCGCCTGCCGCCGTTAACCATCACATTAAGTCGCCGATGGCCTTGCTGCAATGCCGCCAAATGCATTAACGCAGTAAATCACCCTTTGGCGTCGTGCGCCGTATGCCTGCCACGTTTTCGTGCCATTGCCGCCCATTGGATGCTGCAATGCGATCAGGTAGCCCGCCAATGCTGCAGTGCGCGTATCATTACTTGTTGCGTTCACTTGCTCATTGCGCCACGTGCGTATTCTTTTGCCGCCAATGCGGTAACCCGTGAGATCTTTTATGCCGGTGCTTGTGTCACGCATCGGTTGCGCGTAATCGTACTGCGATGCTGCAATGCTGCGCGTTCGCCATCTGCCGCATGCTGCGTGGACGCCGCTCATGGACCGCGCCGATGCGCCTGCAGTAGCCCGTGGATCTTACTGGCTGCAGTGTACAGTAGCCCGTGCATGCAATGCCGTAAATCACTTGCCATTAACACCGGACTGCCGCAATGCCGCCAGTAGCCCGTGCGGATCTGCCGCGGTGTCATGCGGCATTAACGTCGCCAAATTAACTTTTTCGATGCGTCTGGATCACGCATTAATGCTGCAATGCAATGCGGTAGCCATGCGCTCCACTCTGCCTGGATCCCGCTGCAGCGTGGACACATCACCTGCAATACTGCCTGGGTTTTGGATATGGAAGGATCTGCTTAGAGTAATGATGGATTAGATCAATAAGATCAGCCTCTCCTGAGAAAACAGCAGAAAAGGTGAACAAATATAGGAACACCATCTCCTAAAAGCATAAGAAAATAGCCAGGCCTTGATAAATAGAGGGTCCATGATTGAGGAGAGAAAGGGGGTTGAGAGGAGCGAAAACATTTGGAGCTACTTCTGTGTATTGGGGAGGTAAGGGCACCTGACAGCTGCTTGGGGACACCTGGAGTGAGAGACGATCATGACGTACAGGGCCTGAGGAGCAGTGAGGGCAAAGCCTCCACCCTAGCAGGCACCCAGCGGTCTCTACACCAGGAGCAAGAGTGGTGCCGGAGTTAGGCTTCGCATTGCACAGAAGTAAAGCCAAGCTTCAAACTGTCTTGCTTTAGATTAAAGGGATAGGATTTCCAGATTCCCTAGCTGTCTGCCGAACTCTCCTTTAAGAAGGAGAATATTACCATGTAACTAAAATTATTTCTATTAGTGTTGATAAAAAATGTCTAGTACTTGTACAATGAGAAAAATATAGTAAGAATTATAGTTTAAAAAATATAACTAGTGAGCACATAACTAGAGAGCAAGAGAAATACAGAAAAGATGAAAAGATGAAATAAATGTGTTACTAAGCATGGGCTATAGAATATTATGCCTAAAAGGTATTGAAAGAGAAAAATACCAAAAATAAACCACAAAGAGACAAAAGACTACAGAATACAGAGAGAAAATAAGATAAAATCAAACTAGGTCTAACGTGTGTAATTGGAGTCAAAATAAGATGAGAATACAGAAGCAATATTTGAGGAGATAAAACCAAGAAACATATCAAGATGCAGATATGAGAAGCGCTATGAGTTCTATAATTTAAAAAATAATGCATCTGGCATATCAAAGTAAAATTTCTGGAAATCAAAGAAAAAGGCAAACATTTAAAAGTAGCCAGAGTGGGGGAAATAACCACCTACAAAGGAGCACTAATTTCTCAACCAAACATCATTTTCAAGGACTTTGTTCACTGAAATTCTAGGCTGTGGGTATCTTGCTGCTTGGAATTTCATTGAGAAATTTCATTCCATACTTGCTGGAAGAATCTGAGCCATGTGGCCACTTGGACAGAAAAGCAGCCTTGATTTTCAATCCAGTTGTGCGGTCTCTGATTAAGAGGTTGAGTATGGGGACATTCTGAGGAAAGACTTCCCCACCAGGCCTGATGCGAACCCCAGGCTGACACGCTCAGCCCACAGCTCTTCAGATCACAGCTTCATTCTCCTAGATTCATCCTGCCCCAAAGCCCGTAACAGTCCCCATCTCTTTTCTTTTTTGTTAGAAACTATACTTCTGCTTGCATTTATTACTAAACTGAGCACGAGTTAAATTTAACCTTGTTTTTCATATTTGAATCATTTGTAATTTCTTTAACATTCTAGAAGTGAGTTAAAATAATTTTATACCGTCAAAACTGCCTTCAAAATGTATGTTCTGTATTTCTGTTAATGCCAATGAATCCATATTTATCATATCAAGTGGCCATATGTGCAGTGAGTAGAAACATTTTATACTAGAGTGACTGATCTCTGAGGTTCACTGGATGTCAACATCAGACTGAAAGAGTATTTTTTAATTTTATTCATGCCTTAAGATTTTTTTTTATTTTGATCTTACATAAAGAAATTTATTTCTGGTGTAACTCAATAAGCCTGATGACCTGCCTACCTTCCTTCCTCCCTCCCTCCCTCTCTTTCTTCCTTCCTTCGTTTCTCCCTCCTGCCTTCCTGTCTGGCTTTCTTCCTTTTTAGCCAGCAAAGCACATGTGACAACATATGAAATACGACTCTTGGTTAAGAGCCACTTCCATAAGCTGGGATCAATCCATGTTGTCTGCTCCCTGGCACTGGTCATGTGAGCAAGGAGGACACACCCAGCCCCACTGATGAGAGACTGTGAGGTGCTCCATGCCTGTGAGCGTGGATGGCACCCCCTCTTCAGGGTGGGTGCTCCCGTCTCAGCTCCATGGGATCAATGCCTCAGAGTCCTGGGATAGGACTTAGATCTCACCAAGCATTTCCTGAAAGGTGACAGAGCCATTGCATTTGTTTATAAGCTCCAGTTGCTCACTTGAAAATGAACCGAAATCCATTTCTGTCTTTCACAAGCATGAAGACATTTCATATATGTTAACACTTGATGGGTTACATGCATGATCTATGGATGCTACTTTCAAGAACACAGCATTTCTTCTGAGCTAATAACAAGTAAGTGCTAATGACAGAGGACATTGATCTTCCCTTTTCCCTGCTCCGAGGCTGTTCATCCTGAAATTGCAGCATAAGGATCACTGATTGCTGGACACTGAGTGTTTCTTGAGTAACATTTTATAATCAATGGAGCCAGTAGACAAGACCCTGCATATACCATCTGCCATCAGAGCTGCCAGCACCCCATCATGGCCTGGAGTTCTCTTCAGCATCAACAGCTGCAGGGATTGTTCCTGAGGGGCAAGAAGAATGAGGGCATGGCTGGCAGGGAGGCCAGAGGAAGGGAGTGCTGGAACCCGTGCAGGTGGGACGGAGCAGTGTGCGGCAGGTGCACCAACATGCATGGGAGATGGTGCTCCTCCACCCGGGCTCACCCAACAGTGCTTCGGGGCCGTGAAAACTGATCTGGAATCTGCCTTCAGATGCCCAGCTGGGCCTGAGCCCCCATCTCTGCCACTGTGTTCACAATGGCAAGATTCAAATTCCCTGTTAACATGACGGGTTTTATCACTTCCTTATGGCACATAATGGCCACTCAATTTCTCCAAATCCAAAATATAAAAATGTGTTTCTTGATAATTTTGATAATTCCCTAGGGTCTTTGAAATCAAAAACCATCTTTCTAATCCTTTAATTCTCTGGTGCAATTTAAGTTTCCATATTTAAGATGATTAATAAATGCTAAGATTTCTTTCTAAAGAAAAGTATCGATTAATCAAGAGGTTTTTTGTGCTTGACAGCAAAAGAAATTCATCTTTAGATACATAAATTAATCACATTTGCTATGTATATTTGATCACCTACCTTAATCACTTACAGAACCCTCTTGAATTACAGATTTATATACGTATGCTTTATATCATTAATTGGTTAAAATAAAGATAAAACTTAAGTAGATGACTCAGCTAAAAGTTTTAAAGTTTGTTCTTAAATGTGTTCATCTTATTCTATTAACAAAAATAAGCCTTTGTTTTAAATCTACAGAAAAATAAAATGAACAATATATACACTTATCTTAATAAAAAAAAAAAGTAAAGTGCTTTTCATCTGGAATGTGTCCCACACACATACACACATGCACCGCACACATAGCCTTAGCTCCTCATCCCGCATACGTAAACAGCAGCAGGGTTTGCACATCCATCCTGGGGGTCCTGAGAGCCAGTGGAGGAGGGACGTTCAGACCCCCACTGAAACTGGGAGCCTGAGAAACCAGCCTGGCAGTAATGTTGTTGACGCCCAGCACCTGCCTGGTGCCGACTCCAGGGGAAGATGAGGTTCCTATTTTAAACATAGGAAGGGTGGAGCGAGGACACAGGATGAACAAGACTGAAGTTGCCAATCACCACCCTAAACATCCAAATATAAAACTGTAGAAGTGAAAATACTGCACTGTGTGTGCACATGCTGGAGATCCAGGGAGGAACCCATGTTGTTCTGGTTTGAGGTTGTTGAAGTTGGAGATCCAGGGAGGGTCCGATGTTCTAGCTTAAGGTTGTAGGAGCTGAGATCCAGGGAGGAATCGATGTTGTTCTAGCGTGAGTTTGACGGAGCTGGAGATCCAGGGAGGAGCCGATGTTGCTCTAGTGTGAAGTTGTTGGAGCTGGAGACTCGGGGAGGAACCAATGTTGTTCTAATTTGAGATTGTTGTAGCTGGAGATCCAGGGAGGAACCCATGTTGTTCTGGTTTGAGGTTGTTGGAGCTGGAGATCCAGGGAGAGGACGATGTTCTAGTTTGTGGTTGTTAGAGCTAGAGATCCAGGGAAGAACCGATGTTGTTCTAGTTTGAGGTTGTTGGCAAACAAGTACTGGAGACCCAGGCAGGAACCAATGTTGTTCTAGTTTGAGGTTGTTGGAGATGGAGATCCAGGGAGAGCTGATGTTGTTCTAGTTTAATGTTGTTGGAGCTGGAGATCCAGGGAGGAACCGTTGTTGTTCTATTCTGAGGTCGTGGAGCTGGAGAGCCAAGGAGGAGCTGTTGTTGATCTAGTTTGAGGTTAAGCGGAGTTGGAGACTCTGGGGAGGAACCGATGCTCTTTTCTAGTTTGAGCGTTGGAGCTGGCAAGGAGAGCGCAGGACACACACACACATTAAGTACAGCGACAATTTGGAGAGGAACTGATGCTGTCTCGGCTTGAGGCTGTTAGAGCCGGGGATCCAGGAGGAAGCGACGGGACCACTTGGAGCTGGGAGACAATAAAATCCAGGGAGGAGCCGATGTTGTTCTAGTTGAGGTTGTTGGAGCTGGAGATCCAGGGAAGAATCGATGTTGTTCTAGTTTGAGGTTGTTGGAGCTGAGATCCAGGGAGGAGCAGATATTGTCCTACTTTGAGGTTGTTGGAACTGGAAATACAAGGAGGAGCTGATGTTGTTCTAGCTTGGGGTTGTTGGAGCTGGAGATCCAGGGAGAAGCCGATGTTGTAATCTGAGGTTGTTGGAGCTGGAGATCGAGGGAGGAGCCAATGTTGTTCTAGTTTGCTGTTGTTGGAGCTGGAGATCCAGGGAGGAGGTGATGTTGTTCTAGTTTGAGGTTGTTGGAGCTGGAGACTCAGGGAGGAACTGATGTTTTTCTAGTTTGAGGTTGTTGGAGCTGGAGACTTGGAGAGGAACCGATGTTGTTCTAATTTGAGGTTGTTGGAGCTGGAGGTCTAGGGAGGAGCCGACGTTGTTCTAGTTTGAGCTTGTTGTCGCTGGAGATCCAGGGAGGATCTGATGCTGTTCTAGTTTGAGCTTGTTGGATCTGGCGATCCTGGGAGTAATGCATGTTGCTCTGGTTTGAGGATTTTGGAGCTGGAGATCCAGGGAGTAACGCATGTTGTTCTAGTTTGAGGTTGTTGTAGCTGGAGATCCAAGGAGGAACCAATATTGTTCTAATTTGAGGTTGATGGAGCTGGCAATCCAGGGAGGAGCTGATGTTGTTCTAGTGTGAGGTTGTTGGAGCTGGAGATCCAGGGAACAACCGATGTTGTTCTAGTTTGAAGTTGTTGGAGCTGGAGATCCAGGGAGGATCCGATGTTTTTCTAGTTTGATATGAGTGGAGCTGGAGATCCAGAGAGAAGCCGATGTTGTTCTTGTTTGAGGTTGTTGGAGCCGGAGATCCAGGGAGGAGCTGATGTTGTTGTAGTCTGATGTTGGAGCTGGAGATCGAGGGAGGAGTTGATGTTGTTCTAGTTTGAGGTTGTTGGATTTGGAGACTCAGGCAGGAGCAGATGTTTTTCTAGTTTTAGTTTTGTTGGAGCTGGAGACTCAGTGAGGAACTGATGCTGTTCTAGTTTGAGGTTGTTGGAGATGGAGATCCAGGGAGGAACCAATGTTGTTCTAGTTTTTGGTTGCTGTTGCTTGAGATCCAGGGAGGATCCGATGCTGTTCTAGTTTGAGGTTGTTGGAGCTCGAGATCCAGGGAAGAACCGATGTTGTTCTACTTTGAGGTTGTTGGGGCTGGAGATCCAGGGAGGAACCGATGTTTTTCTAGTTTGAGGTTTTTGGAGCTGGAAATCCAGGGAGGTGCTGATGTTGTTCTAGCTTGAGGTTGTTGGAGCTGGAGACTCGGGAAGAAACTGATGTTCTTTTAGTTTGAGGTTGTTGGAGCTGGAGACTCCGGGAGCAACTGATGTTGTTCTAGTTTGAGGTTGTTGTAGCTGGAGATCCGGGGAGGATCCGATGTTGTTCTAGTTTGAGGTTGCTGTACCTGTAGATCAAGGGAGAAACCCATGGTGTTCTGGCTTGAGGTTGTGGGAACTGGAGATACAGGGAGGACTCCATGTTCTAGTTTGAGGAGCCGTGGCATGGAGATGGTAGGAAGAACCAATGCTGTCCTGGTTTCATGTTGTAGGCATGGAGATCCTGGGAGACCAATATTTTTCAGTTTGAGAGCTGTTGTAGCTGGAGATCCGTGAGGACCATGTTACCCTGGTTTGAGTTAAGGGACGGAGAAAACCTCTGACTCTGGAACCTCTCCACGTTTTGAGCTGCAGCAACAACTGAACGCATACATACCA
>NC_044985.1:126446692-126453340 GCF_008728515.1 Papio anubis
TTGAGGTTGTTGTAGCTGGAGATCCAGGGAGGAATCCATGTTGTTCTAGTTTGAGGTTGTTGGAGCTGGAGATCCAGGGAAGAAGCGATGTTGTTCTAGTTTGAGGTTGTTGGAGCTGGAGATCCAGTGAGAGCTGATCTTGTTCTAGTTTGAGTTGTTCGAGACAGAGACTCGGGGAGGAACTGATGTTTTTCAAGTTTGAGGTTGTTGGAGCTGGAGACTCGGGGAGGAACCGATGTTGTTCTAGTTTGAGGTTGTTGGAGCTGGAGATCCAGGGAGGAGTTGATGTTGTTCTAGTTTGAGGTTGTTGGAGCTGGAGACTCGGGGATGAACTGATATTTTTCTAGTTTCAAGTTGTTGGAGCTGGAGACTGGAGGAGGAACAGATGATGTTCTAGTTTGCAGGTTGTGGAGCTGGAGAGTCTGGGAGGAACTGATGTTGTTCTAGTTTGAGGTTATTGGAGGTTGAGATCCAGGGCGGAACTGATGTTGGTCTTGTTTGAGGTTGTTGGAGCTGGAAATCGGGGGAGGAGCTGATGTTTGTCTAGTTTGAGGTTGTTGGAGCTGGAGATCCAGGGAGGAACCAATGTTGTTGTAGTTTGAACTTTTTGTAGATGGAGATCCAGGGAGGAACTGATGTTGTTCTTGTTTGCGGGTTGTGGAGCTTGAGACTCGGGGAGAAGCCGATGTTGTTCTAGTTTGAGGTTGTTGGAACTGGTAATCCAGGGAGGATCTGATGTTTTTCTAGTTTTCAGGTTGTGGAGCTGGAGACCCAGGGATGAGCGCTGACGTTCTAGTTTGAGGCTCCTGCAGCTGGAGACCCAGGTAGGAGCTCATGTTTTTCTGATCTGAGGGTCACGCAGCTGGAGACACATGGATAAGCTGATGTTGCTCTTGTTTAAGTGTGAGCATCATGTAGCTGGAGACCCAGGGAGGAGCTGTTGATTTTCTAGTTTGTAGATTGTGGAGCCAGAGATCCGGGGAGGAGCTGGTGTTTTTCTAGTGTGAGGTTTGTGGGGCTGGATACCCAGGGGGTGGCTGGTGTTTTTCCAGTTTGAGAGTCATACAGCCGACCCTCAAATGACCTCAGACTAGAAAAACACTGCCCCCCTACCTCCAGGGTGTCCAGCTCTATGAGGCTGAAACAAGATTAAAATAAACTCTTTCCTGGGTGTTCAGCTGTGCACGACCCTCAAACTAGAAAAACCCAGGGAGCTTCTTAGTTTGCTGCTGTTTTTCTAGTTTGAGGATCATGCAGTTGGAGACCCAAGGAGGGGCTGATGTTGTTCCAGATTGAGGGTCGTGGAGCTGGAGACCTGGGGAAGAGCTGGTGGTTTTCTAGTTTGAGGGTCGTGCAGCTGGAGACCCAAGGAGATGCTGATGTTTTAATTTGAGACCCGTGGAGCTGGAGACCCAGAGAGGAGCTGTTGTCTTTATAGTTTGAGAGTTGTGCAGCTGGAGGCCCTGGGAGGAGTTGATGTTCTAGTTTGCGGTCGTGCAGCTGGAGATCCAGGAAGGAGGTGGCCCTGTGGTTCAAATCTGAGGGTGCCAGAGTTGGAATCCATGGGAGGAGCCAGTGCTGCCTCTGATGACTTAGACTGTGGAGCTGGAGACCCGCGGAGGAGCTGGCGTTGGTGTTTCTAGTTGAGGGTGGTAGAGCTGGGTAGAGCTGGAGACCCAGGGAGGAGTTGATGTTCTAGTTGAGGGTGGTGGAGCTGGAGATCTGGGGAGGAGCTGGTGCTGCGGTTCAAGTCTGAGGGTCTCGGAGCTGGATCCCGAGGAGTAGGTACTGCCATTGATGTCTTAGTTTTTAGAGCTGGAGACCTGCGGAGAAGCCAGGCTGGTGTTCTGGGATTTGAGGAGTTAAGTGGGCTGGAATCCTGGTCAGGAGCCAATGATGCTGTTTAAGTCCTGGTTCGTGGAGCCAAGCATGGAGCCAAATGTTGGGAAGAGAGTTACAGGAACCCACTTGAAACTGTACATGTAGCTGAATCCCAAGCAAGTTAAGCCTGGGAGCTTCTCAGTCCTCATGATCAGTGCATTCTTTTTTCTCTTACACAGTTTGGATTTGTTTTCTGTCTCACAGTTTAATAGAAATTAAACTATGATTATCCTGACAGGCAAAACCACACACCACGCACAATATATATCTTTTCAATCAGTTAGCAAAAATAAAATATAGAATTGAAAAATAGACCCATGCAAAGCTATAAAGCGTTATTTCTTGGAGAAGTGATGGATGACAGAGATAAATCACAGAGAGCTACTATTCATGGGAGAAACAGAACTTACCATTTTTCCTGTGAGGTTTCGGTACTGATACTGATGTTCTGTGAGTTCTGGCAGCTGGGTCATTCACACAGCCTGGCGATGCAGCAGGTGTCACAGAAGGACCCTGTCCCAGCTGGTCCTGCTCACTGCTATGATGGTGCAGCCCGCTGCTTTCCTCGACTGTGTCATGAAGGGAGACCGGGCGCAGTGCAGTGCCATCCATGGGAATTTGAGGGGTTCTGTGGATGGAACCTCATGGATGTTCCTTGCCGATGTTCGCCGGCTATCTTGCTAATGAGATGTATTTTGTTTTATAACTGTCTTTAAATATTGAATAAAATAAGCACAATTATGGGTAGGTATAAAAAGAATATTGACATTGGACTGGGGGTCTCCGCCAGGTTAGGGAATAGAGTAGAGGGCATAACTTTGCGGATGCTCACTGGGCTGCCTCCAATCCCAAGTCCTTCCGCCTACAAGGGAATCACTTCCTGCTTTCGTCTTTATTCTTCCTGTACTTTTCTTCACAGTACGTTTCTTTCACCGTGTATGTGTACATCCCTTAAAAATATGCCATTTAGTTTTGGAACTCTCTGTTGTCTTTTTGAGGCAGGGTCTTGCTCTGTTGCCTCGGCTGGAGTTTTGAACTTTGATGTGGGGAATTCTGCTGCGTGGCTGCTCGGCTGCATGGCTCTGAGAGCATCTGCTTTCGATGCCACATTTCTGTCCTCCATTCTCCCCTGAGACCCATCCACACTGACGTGGTTCATTTTCAAGCCGTGTGATCTCCTGTCCTATGAGGGGAGCATGGGAAATGTCTTCATTTCCCTGTGGATGAGTGTTTGACCAGGTTGGGGCCCTTAGGACTGTGTTTTCCCAGGAATGTTCTTGGGCATTTCTTTTGTACACAAGTGCGAATTTCTTCTGGTCAGTAGCTTTCAAGTTTTAAAATTTCATCCCAGAAAAGAAATGTAATTTTCCTTGTAACCCACAACACACACATTTTCATATACAAGCATAAGAAAATATATTTCACAACCGTTCTTAGCAGCGCCTGGTGTTCCTTCTACTCTCCATTCTTCCCAACACTGGCATTTATTGGGTTGTAGGATTTTTGCCAGTCTGGTGGGTGTCACATGATATCTCCCCCGGTTAGACTGAGCCCCTCTTCGTGTTTTCATTAGCCGTTCCTCCACATTTCCTCCTCTGTGGAGGGCCAGTTCAGCACTTTTGCCCAGTTTCTGTTAAGTGGTTTGAATTTTTGCCTTTTTCTTTTATTATTACTATTACTATGTTTTTGAGACAGAGTGTCACTCTGTCACCCAGGCTGGAGTGCAGTGGCGCAATCTCAGCTCGCTGCAACCTCCACCTTCTAGAGTCAAGTGATTCTCCTGCCTCAGCCTCTCAAGTAGCTGGGATTACAGGTGTCTGCTACCACGCCCAGTTAATTTTTTGTATTTTTATTAGACATGGGGTTTCATCATATTGTCCAGGCTGATCTCAAACTCTGACCTCAGGTGATCTTCCTGCCTCAGCCTCCGAAAGTGCTGGGATTACAGATGTGAGCCACCATGCCTGTCCTGTCCTTTTTGTTTTTCGAGAGGACTCCTTATAGAATATACCTATTCATTCTGGTGACTATCTGTGTGGCAAAGATGGGTTTGAATCCACCAGGATGAATGTGCAGGATCTCCTCTCTGGTGGGAGAGGAGACAGAGAGGAGTAGAAAGGTACAGAGAATCAGAGCCGAGAGGAGGCTGAGTCAGGTGAGGATTGCAGGCTGCTGTGAGGACTTGGCTCCTTCTCTGAGTCAGGTGGGATTAGCAGGGGATTTAAATAGAGGAACCATGGGATCTCCAGTATGCATTTCTGCCATGGTTGGCTCAGCTGAACATACCTCTTGAACAAGACTTGTCCTTGGACAACCAGAGGCCCTTGGTTGAAGGTTTACCTCCTGGCATGGCCACTGACACATCCACGTCTGGTGCCCACATGGCTGGGCAACCCTGAGACCTCCTCTGCCTGGGCTTCTCCTTGGTGGCATTTCTCAGGTTTGTCCTCTCTCAAGTCTGCCCCATCCAGAAAACCAAACACCTCTCTCTTAGACGGAAACCCCGTCAGAACCTCCCCCTGACTCACAGCACCCCATCAACATCACAGTCCTGACTTTCCCACATGAAAAAGTCCATGGGACCCCCTGATGGACCAGGACAGCGTCTGCACTAAGACATGCCCTGAAACTCACAGGAAGGGTGGACCAAGAAGAGGGGAACAGCACGGTGCACAGGGAGCTGCAAATGCCTGTGAGTTATCAAGAGATAAGAGCATGGCCTAGCTGATAAGATGTTACTTAACACTTATCACAGGCCTAAAAGAGGAGGCAGAGAAATGCTTTAAAGTGGTCAGGTCAAGCAAGGGGAGAATTGTATGGCCTCAGGTGGTGAGGTGGTGAGGTGAAGCGAAGCGGAGTGTCGGGTTCGTGAAGGCGGTCGGGATCGAGGAACAGGTAAGGCTGTCGGGGTCAGGGGTCCGGGGTCGGGGTCGAGGTCAGGGTCAGGGGTCGGGTCCGGGGTCAGGTCGGAGTTCGAGGTCGGGATTAGAGTCGAAATCGTTCGGGATTAAAGGTCGGGATTAAAGGGATGGGATTAGGAATTCGATTGGGGTTGGAGTTCAGGTTCAGGTTGGGGTTCGGGTTTGGGTTAGGCTTAGGGTTCAGTTTATTCTTAGGGTTCGGGTTTGGGTTTGGGTTTGGATTAGGGTGTGGGTGAGGGGTGAGTGGGGTTAGGGGTTAGGGTGAGGGGTTAGGGGTTGGTGTGAGGGGTTAGGGTTAGGGTGAGGCCTAGGGCGAGGTTTATGGTGAGGGGCTGGGGCCGAGGGGGCTATGTGGTGAGGGTTTAGAGGTGGGGTGAGGGTTAGGGTTCACGGCTAGGGTTAGGGTGAGGTGTTAGGGTTCACGGTTATGGTGAGGGTTAGGGTGAGGTTTGGGTGAGGTTGGGGCCGGATGAGGGTGAGGTGGGGATTATGGTTAGGGGTTGGGTGCTGGGGTTGGGGTTAGGGTTGGGAGTTGGGTTAAGCATTAGGGTTAGGGTTAGGGTTAGGGTTGTTTTAAGGTTTCAGGTTTGTGTTAGGGTTAGGGTTGGGTTAGGGTTTGGGTTCTAGTTAGGGCTAGAGTTAGTTAGGAGTTAGGAGTTAGGAGTTCGGATGGGTTTGCATTAGGGTTCGGGTTAAGGTTCAGGTTTGGGTTCTAGGACCTTTGCGGCTGCAGTGAATCAATGGCTGATCGTCCTAGTCTAACTACCATATCTAATGCTAGACAGTTTCACAATTTAACCCATGTTAATGCCTCTGGTCTCTGATGCAGATGCAGCATTACCTGGAAAAGAAGCTAAGCTAAGTACGGCTCCAAGATGGCTGAATAGGAACAGCTCCATGTTACAACTCCCCAGCCTGAAGCGACACGAAGACAGATCATTTATGTGGCTCAACTGAGTTCTGGGTTCATCTCTCGCACCAGAGTGATGGACAGTGGGTGCTGGACAGTGGGTGCAGCCCACCCGGTGAGCAAAGCAGGGTGAGGTCTTGCCTCACCCAGCTATCACAAGGGGCCAAGGGAATTCCCTTTCTAGCCAAGGAAACCCTGACACACAACACCTGGAAATTGGTCCTCCCACCCTAATACTATTGTGCTTTTCCAGGGTCTTAGCAAACTGCACACTAGATTATATCCTGCACCTATCTTGGAGGGTTCCATGCCCATGGAGCTTCGCTCGTGCTAGCACAGCAGTCTGAGTTCTGGCACAGGTGGCAGTGAGGCTGGGGAAGTGGTGTCTGCCATTGCTGAGGCTTGAGTAGGTAAACAAAGCGACCAGGGAAGCTCGGGCTAAGGTGGAGCCCACCCGCCTTCCAGGAGGCCTGTCTGCCTCATGGACTCACCTCTGGGGACAGGGCATAGCCAAACAAAGGTCTGCAGAAACCTCTGCAGGTTTAAATATCCCTGTCTGACATCTTTGAAGAAGGTAGTGGCTCTCCCAGCAGGAGTTTGAGATCTGAGAATGGACAGACTGCTACCTCAAGTGGGTCCTGACCCCGAGTAGCCTAACTGGGAAGCACCCCCAGTAGGGAGCCGACTGACTCCTCACACAGCCAGATGCCCCTCTGAGATGGAAACTTCCAGAGGAACAACCAGAGGCAGCAGCATTTGCTGTTCAATATTCACCATTCTGCAGCCTCCATGGCAGCTGAGTACCCAGGCAAACAGGGTCTGGATTGGACCTCCAGCGGCTCAGCAGACCTGCAGCTGAGGATCTGACTCAGTAGAAGGAAAACTATGACAAGAAGGACATCCACACCAAAACCCCATCAATATGTCACCATCACG
>NC_044985.1:126453519-126462689 GCF_008728515.1 Papio anubis
CCTGAAAAAGTCACATGTTATTTCTTCTCACCTCCATATGCAAAAAAAAAAAAAAAAAGCTATGTGGTCATGCAAAAATTTAAGTAGGTGGGTTGGAATAGTCAGAGTGCATTCATAAAAACTGAACTGAAAATATTTGGAGAACAGCACCAATGACTATTGTGAATGCCAACATGCATCCCTAAAAACCCCATGCTGTTACTCTCCAAACTTTTTATGTCTTGCAAAGTGTTAGAACTTCCTATCTGAAGCCATACTACTCAGAGGGACTGCAAAATACATAATGACATCTCCTTTAGGATGTCCTTAGAGAATTCAAGGAAAAGAAGTTAAATAATTTAAAAAGTGCTTTTGGGTACAGCTATTTAGCAATAGGGGGTAAGATTAGAGATAGATTGTAAAGATAATAGTATGGTTAGGGTTAGGATTAGGGTCTGGGTCAGAGTCAGGGCCGGAAGTATGGCTAGAGGTGGGGTCATGGTCAGGTCAAGATCAGAGTCAGGGTCAAAGTCAGGGTCAGAATTAGGGACCAGGGTAGGGATCAGGGTTTAGGGTCAGGGTTAAAGTCTAGAGACAGGATTGGGGTTAGAATTAGAACCAGAGCTTTATTCTCCTCAGGACCCACCCAAGAAGAGGCCATGGCTTTGGAGCACCTGGTAGTGTGTCCACAGTGAAGACCAGAGTTTTGTTGCCCTCAAGACTGACCTGGGGAGATGTGGCTGCGGGCCAGTGAGGAAGGTGAGGCAAAAGCTTCCTGTTTGCTCCCCAGGTGCTAAAGGGAGATCTGCCATGGGCTTTACTTCACACGTTATATTCTGTAAGTCTTGTTTTACAAAAGCATCCCTTCCTGGAGGCTTTGGTTGCTCATCATCACAGCGTGTCATAACACATGATAAGATTTGGTTGTGCTTCAGCAGGGAGATTTTGGTATAGAGAAAGGAGAAATGCTTAGAGCCACTATCAGGACAGTTGGGATGAAAGCTGGAGATGGGCAGAGGCTGGAGGAAACATGTGCACCCCCTGTAAACACTTTTATTCATGTTTTCATTGCTCATTTTTCTTACAGTGTTAAACTAGTAAAAATAGTATTGAAAAATTGAAAAGTAGGCATATTAAAACTTGCAACATTATTTAAGTTTAAATATATTATTTGTACCTCATCAACATTTTTTATTTTGTTGAGAAATTCTAAGGTTAATTGGCAGCATATTTTTAATAGTATATAGAACAATGTCTGTTTTATAAACATTGACATCCTACATTACATGTGTGAACCCTGAAAATCTGAGACAGGTCTCAGATTTTTTAGAAAGTTTATTTTGCCAAGTTTGATGCCTCCACAGGAGGTCCCGACAACATGGGCCCAAGGTGGTCGGGGCCCAGCTTGGTTTTACATACTTTAGGGAGACATGAGACATCAATCAATATGTGAAAGATGTACCTTGGTTCAGTCCAGAAAGATGAGACAACTTGAAGAGAAGGCCAGACAGGGAGCTTCCAGGTCATAGGTAGGTGAGAGACAAATGGTTTCATTCTTTTGAGTTGCCGGTTATCCTCTCCCTATGAGGCACTCAGATATGCATTTCCCTCGGTGAGCAGACGGGTGACTCTCAGAGGGAGTCCTGTGTTGGAGACAAGCATTCTAACCTGTAGCTGATTGCAGGAGCTTTCAGGAAAGCATCAGTGGGAAATAATATCTAAATGACAAAAGGTATGAAATGGCTGTGATGAAAGATCTGATGAGAGTTCATTATACCACAACTGACAAGGATATCTGATTTTTTTTTTCTGTGGCATACAACATTTAAAATAATAACTGGAATTATGACTCATAACTCTATACCAGCACATAACATGAATAAGGAGGACGTTGACAAATTTCCAGAAATTTTATATAATTTCTGAAAACATAACATTTTACCCATACAAATGTAACACAGAGAAGGTTAGGTATCTCTTTTTATTTGTATATTTTGTATGGTTTTCCTTATAAAATATTACAACTTATTTTGCTTGCAAAAGATGCCCTACTTTTCTTACATACTTTGCATAGAGTTGTTTCTAGTTATTCTATTATTTCTAGTAGTGTTTTCTTTTTTTTGTTGTTGTTTTTTTTTTGAGACAGAGTCTCGCTCTGTCCCAAACGCTGGAGTGTGGTGGCGTGATCTCGGCTCACTGAAAGCTCCACCTCCCGGGTTCACGCCATTCTCCCGCTTAAGTCTCCTGAGTAGCTGGGACTATAGGCGCCTGCCACCGTGCCCAGCTAATTTTTTGTATTTTTAGTGGAGACATGGTTTCACTGTGTTAGCCAGGATGGTCTCGATCTCCTGACCTCATGATCCACTCATCTTGGCCTCCCAAAGTGCTGGGATTTTAGGTGTGAGCCACTGTGCCTGGCCTGTTTCTAGTAGTTTTATTTACATATATTGATTATAATTTTAATACTTTTATCTTCCAAAGAAAACTAGGACATAGACAGTTTTAAACTGTCATATGTTAGCATTCTGTAGTAGATTAGAAAATATATGAATATACCATCTTCCAACATCGGGATGTGTTTTCTCATAGTACAATTTCTCAGTGTGGTAGGCAAAAACATGTTTCTTAACAGGCCAAAATATCTAGTATCTCTGTAAAAATAAGAAGCCAAAAGTATATAAACTTGAATTACCTACATTCAGTAATTAACGTTTTAGTATTGTATCTTATTTATAAATGACCTAGATATTTAATGGAAATATTTTACTTAAAAGCAATAAGTTAAAATTACAAAAGTATTTTGGAAACGCTACTATTAGAGCAGATTTACTGTAAAAAAAACTTATTATTGAAATAATGTTTTTCACTTTTCTAGATGGCACTGTGAAAACGAAAGAAGAGCTCCTGCCCCTCCTAAAATGAAAGCCAAAGCAAAGGCTTTAAAGGCCAAGAAGAGCAGTGTTAGGAAATGTGTCCACAGCCTCCCCAAAGAAGATCTGCACCTCACCCCACCTTCCAGTGTCCCAAGACACTGGAGCTCTGGAGGCAGCCCAGATATCCTGGGAAGAGCGCCCCGGAGAAGTAGAAAGCGATACCATGCTATCATCAGGTTTCCACTTTGACCACTGGAGTCAGTCATGAAGAAGACTAAGGAACAACAACACGCTTGTGTTCACTGTCGATATTAAAGCCAACAAGCACGGATAAAACAGACTGTGAAGAAGCTCTGGAATGGATGTGTACAGTCCAACATCCTGATTTGGCCTGATAAGAGAAAAAGTCATATATTCAACTGGTTCCTGATTACGATACTTTGGATGTTGCAGAAACAAACTTAGAGTCATCTAAACTGAGTCCAGCTATTTGGTCTAAATAGATGTATATCTTTTCACCATAAAAAATAATGTTTTCATAAGAGGCAAAACAAGAATCTTAAAGAAACGAATTTGCAGTTCTGAATTATCTGTGCAGTATAATGTTAAGCTTCTTATCCAAAACGGAATAGAGCTTGTTTGTTGGACCAGGCACAGTGAGAGGCTCACACTATAATCCCACTTTGGGAGGCCGAGGATGGGCGAATCCACGAGGTCAGGAGATCAAGACCATCCTGGCTGACACTGTGGAACCCTATCTCTGCTAAAAAATACAAAAAAAAAAAAATTGAAAGAAAGCAGGTGTGGTAGCAGGTGCCTGTAGTCCTGGTGCTTAGGATGCTGAGGGAGGAGAATGGCCTGAACCCAGGGCAGAACTGCAGTGAGCTGGAATCACCACTGTACCCAGCCTGGAGTGACAGAGAGAGACTACATCTCAAAAAAAAAAAAAAAAAAAAGAAAAAGAAAGAAAAGAAAAGAAACATTTTGTTTTATATTTAATAATGTGACTCTGTAGAGAGACATGGATTGTTTTAATACACAAAAATAATAAATTTATCTTATTATAAGTTATATCTAAATCAGTATTAACAACTGTTGGATCGGTTCCTGTATTTCTAGGAGTTTGGGGGGCCATTTATTTATCAATGATTATTTTTTTCCAAACCAAGTTAGATAGAACACTTTTAGAGGATTTTATAAATGAATTTTTTGCGAGTGCTATCCAGAGTTAAGAAAAATCACATATACAGAACATGCATTTGATAGACATACAGAGCACAAATAGGGACCTCATAGCTTTCATCCTGAAATTTGTATGGATCAGGCATAAATATTCTGATGGTTGAATTTTAGATGTTTGCTTACAGTTGGATTAAAGAGATACTAGTAACGGCTGAGTAGAGACACAGTTTCTAGGCATAAGGAGTGTGAAGGTGTTTCTGGAGGCACTTTTTGAGATAAGGAGATCACTCTTTGACCCAGTGTTGGATTAGGCTGGTGTGGTTTGACTGTGTCCCCACCCAGATCTCATCTTAAAATTTAGCGGTTCTATGAGTCCTGCATTGGGAGGGACCAGTGGGGACAGCTGGATCATGGTGGTGAGACGCATGTGCTGTTCTCCTTCAGTAGTAGGTGAGTTCTCATGATCTGATGGTTTTATAGGGACTTCCTTTGGCAGCTGCTGCCGTATTGGCCGAGACGTCTTTGGCTGCAGCCAGATGGGTGTGGGAGAACTTCAGTCGTGGCCGGGCACAATCCAGTCCATCAAAACCCTCTTATTTCTCGAAATTACTCAGAGTCGATGCCACCACCATATCAATATAAAATAAACCATAAACACCATCAATTACCCAAAACCGTCGAGCACAAAGAAAGAAAAAAATGAATTATCTCATCTGAGCTGAACGTCGGCTATATGTTGCGTGACATGAACTTCTAACTTCTTACACCCCAGCGTGGGGCTCCCAGAAGCCAGGGGCTACAACCAGGAGTAGCGGCTGGGAGCGATGGCGTGGGGTGCCTGCACCCCGGCGATCTCAAGACTCCCAGAAGTAGAGGCCCAGGCTGGAGTGTGGCTGGGAGCCAGATGGTGGGGTGCCTGCACTTGTGATGGGAGCTCCCAGAAGCACTTTCAAAGAGAGCCCGGAGGCGAAGTGGCTAGGAGTATTGTCAGGGGGTATGCCTGCATCCCTGGCCCGTGGGAGCTCCCAAAAGCAAGGCAGCAGGTGTAGCTCCTAGGAACCTGATCTAGATATTGGAAAGAAGTATCACAAGGGGATTTGTACAGTGTCTGTGATACTGGGAATTCATATCTGTCTCTAAACCTTGGGAATGTGAGAGAAGAAGGATGGGGAAACAGGAGTGAATGTCCACCCCTGTGCCATTCACCAGTAATATCAGCCTATCCCCTCCATGAATGTGCAGAGGCAGCAACCTCCCAGACTGGAGTGTCACGCCTCCTGCTGTACAGAATGCAATATCATCTCCCTCCCAGGATAGTGATACAATATCACGCTGGGCGGGGCACGTCTCTTGATTGTTATCATCCTCTCTCCTCTAGGTATGCTAGGGCCAATGTCTCAGGCTGTACCTCAGGTGCCGTATTGGGATAATGGCATGAAGCTGTAGGAATATTAGAACGGCTGTGGGGTGGCTATCCATTCATTTGCTTTCGTTGAGTCGTGTGATGCTCTGGCCCTTTTATGTGGGATCAGTGTCGTGGTAGGCGTGCACCTACTGCGATATTAAAACTAAAAATCCTGGCACCGGGTCCTGGATGTGGAATGGCATCACAGAATGATTTCCACTTCCTGTAGAATTAAGAATATATATAATTATATCATCAATAATCATTTATATTAAAATAATCTCACGTCCCAGATACAACTATTAATTATGGAATGTAATTTCAAACACATGAGGTATACATGCTAATTAAATTATATTAATGTCATCAAATATGTTAGTTACTAATACAGGTATGATTTGAGTTCTACATGCTGGGTGTTGATTTAGTCACATTGGTGCTAATGTCCTTGTGTTATTGTGTGGTGATATTGCTAAATAGTGCTATCTGCGTCGTTAAGCATTTTTAAAGGCAGTATTAATTTTCATATAACATTTGTGATCATTGGTATTCAGTAATTATTATGTGTATATTTGTGTATTATTGATTGGCATTCTTTGACATCACGGGAGAGGGACTGTGTTAGTTTCTGCCATGTATCACGGATGGTGTGCCCGTAACAGTGTTTGAGAACTGGGAAGGAGGATATATGACGAAATCAGTATCACTGGAAGTAGAAACAGCCCGGGACTCTGTGCTTGAATATTCAGGGAGGAAGAGAGGCTGATATAAATCCTAATGCAGAGGGGTGGTTGCCTCCTGAGGAGTGTGCACGCAAGTATGTCGTCTGAGAAGGAGTTGAAAATTTTCAGATGGGGAGATGATATAACTCACAATATCAGAAAGAGGCTGTGAGGTCACGAGAGCTCCCAGAGAGCCAGAGGCCGGGCTGGGGAGTGGCTGGGATCGATGTGAGGCATGCCTGAACCCCTGGTGATGGGAGCTCCCAGGAGGCCGGGGGTGGGCCGGGGGTGGCTACAGGAGCCCGATGCGTGAGGTGCCTGGCGGAGTGGGAGCTCTGAAGCCCGGTGGGCGGGGGTGAAACGCTTGAGACCTGATCTGGATGTTTATCAGAAGAAGTATCACAAGGGATTTGTGCAGTGTCTGCTGATACTGAGATTCATATAGTCCTCACCGGCCTTGGAATGAGAAGGGATAAGAAACGGGATGAATGATGTCACCTGTACCCATGCAGTAATATCAAACCGGTTCAGACCGGGATGAACTAGTTTTCACTAGGTCAAAAGCGGATCAGGCCGGATCGGGCCGGGATCGGGCGGATAAAACAAATCAAACGGATCAGACCAGTTCAGGGCGGATCCAGACTGGATCGGGCAGGACTGGGCGGATCAGACCAGATAGAAGCCGGATCCAAACTTCCCGGATCGGGCCGGATCAAACTGCATCCAGACGGGGATGAGCCAATTCCAAACCCGGTTTGGCTAGCTCCAGACCCGGATCAGACCTGAATCAAACCCGGACCAGACGGTTCAAGCTGAGTTGACTGGATCCAAGAGCGGGTCAGACTGGATCGAGCCCGGATCAGACCGGTTCCAGCAGTTTGCAGATGAACCCGTTTGACTGGATCAGAGCTGGATCAAAATGGATGAGACGGTTTGTCTGGATAGAGACGATTTTGGCGGATCGGACTGGATCAAGCGGATTGGCGAACGAATCAGACCGGTTTCAAACTGGTTTTGAAGCTGGATCAAACCGGATCAGATCCCGGATAAAACTGGATCAAACGGATCCAGGCCGAGGTTGAAGCGGTTTGACTGGAACCGAACCGGTTTTGACGGATCAAACGGATCGAACAGGACAAAGCGGATGAAACGGATCAGACCTGTTCAGGGCGGATCAGGCCGGATTCAAAGCAGTTTGTGGCCGAGATCAGGCCAGATCAAGGCAAGAGATCGAGACAAGGTTCCAACCCGGTTTTACCCGGATCAGGCGGACCAAACCCGGATCAAACTGGATCAGACGGTTCAATGCAGTTTTCTGGGTAGACAGTTTGGCCGGATCAAATGGATCGAACCCGATTTTGTGTGGGTCGAACCGATTTTGACCCGGATCAGACTGGATCAAACGGATCGAACCGGATCATACCGGTTCAAACCAGTTTTGACCGGATCAAACCGGATCAGGTCGGATAAAACCGGATCAAACCGGATCAGACCGGTTGAAAACGGTTTTGATGGGATCGAACCGGTTTTGACCGGATCAAACCGGATCAGACAGCACAAAAGCGGATCAAACCGGTTTTGACCGGATCAAACCGGATCAGACCGGTTGAAAACGGTTTTGACTGGATCTATCTGGTTTCGACCGGATCAAACAGGATGAAACCAGATCACACCGGTTCAAACCGGTTTTGACCGGCTCAGACCGGCTCAGACCGGATCAGATCAGTTCAAACCGCATCAAACCGGTTTTGACCGGCTCAGACCGGATCAGACCGGATCAAACCGGATCAAACCGGCTTAGACTGGTTGAAACTGGTTTTGAACGGATCAAACCGGTTTTGACTGCATCAAACCGGATCAAAATGGGTCAGACCGGTTTTGACTGGATCGAACCGATTTTGACCGGATCAGACCGGATCAAACCGGATCAAACTGGATCAGACGGGTTCAAACCGGTTTTGACCGGATCAAACCGGATCAGACCGGATCAAACCGGATCAGATCGGTTCAAACCGGTTTTGACCGGATCGAACCGGTTTTGACAGATCAAACCGGATCAGACCGGTTCAAGCCGGTTGTGACCAGATCAGACCGGATCAAACCGGTTTTGCCGGGATCAGACCGGTTCAAACCGGATCAAACTGGATCAGACTAGACTAGATCACATCAGAGTAGACCAGACCAGACCAGACTAGACCAGACCAGACCACACTAAACACGACCAGATCAGGCTTGACCAAACCGGACCAGACTAGACTAGACCATATCAGACTAGACTAGACTAGACCGGATCAGACTTCATCAAACCGGATCCAACTGGATCAGACCGGATAAAACCGGATAAAACCGGATCTGACCAGATCAAACCTGATCCGACCGGATCAAACTGGATCAGACCGGATCAAACCGGACAAAACCGGATGAAACCGGATCGGACCGGATCGGACCGGATCAGACCGGATCAAACCGTATCAAACCAGATCGGACCGGATCGGATAGGATCAAACCAGATCAGACCATATTTGACCGGATGAAACTGGACCAGACCAGACCAGACTAAACTGTACCAGATCAACCGGATCGGACTGGATTGGATCAGATCAATCCGGATCAAACTGTATCTGACCGGATCAAACCGGACCAGACCAGACCAGACTAAACTGGACCAGATCGGACTTGACCAAACCGGATCAGACTAGACTAGACCATATCAGACTAGACTAGATCATATCAGACTAGACTAGACTAGACCATCAGACTAGACTAGATCATATCAGACTAGACCAGACTAGAACAGACGAGACCAGATAAGGCTAGACCAAACCGGACCAGAACAGATGAAACCGGACCAGAGCGGATCAAACTGGACCAGCCCAGATCAGACCAGATAAAACTGGACCACACCGGATCAGACCAGATAAAACCGGACCAGACTGCGTCAAACCGGTCTGATCCGGTATGATCCGGTCTGATCCGGTTTGATCCAGTCTGATCCGGTCCAAACCGGTT
>NC_044986.1:0-979 GCF_008728515.1 Papio anubis
CTCACCCCAGCACTGCCCACACCCCACACACTCCCCAGCTCCCATGGGCCAGGCACCCTGTTTCTCATTTCAGGCCTTATTAGGTATTCACTTCCTCCAGAAAACCCCCAGCCTCTGGACAGGGCACCCTCATCTCCCCAGTGCCTGCGAACCTGCGAAGTGGGCGTCTGACGCAGCAGCAGTTGATGAGCAAGAGGAGGGTTGTCAGCTACGCCGTCATCCCAGGCAGCAGCCATGAGAATGCAGGGGGACGAGAAGCAACTACAGGACCCAGAGTTCAGGGAACCCAGAGTGCGGGGCCACGTGTGGTTGTGGGGATTGGAGACAAAAGGCCCTGTGTAACCTGGGCCTGGAGCAAGACAAAGACAACAGCAGCAGATGCTAGAGCCCCAAGGCAGGAAGGACAGGACAGCCTCGAGGCAGGAAGGACGGCTCTGGACGCTGCGGCTGTAATGTGCTTTATGTGCCCGGCATCTCCATGAGCATCCGGTGTCTTAGCTCAAGTCAACCCTGGCCAGACTCCAATAACAGACACAAGAACTGAGAAGATGGCTCCAGTTACCAAAAACCAGAGGACTCTCATTAACATCCCCAAATATCAAGTCAGATTGAAATCTGTCAGAGGAAACGAGGGTCCCAGCCTCCCCTGGCACAGGAAGAACAGAGCAGGCTGGACCCAGCTAGAGCCTCGGCCTGGGCTGCTGCACCTGTGGGGCCCACAGACTGAGCAGGCGGTCAGCCTCCCTCCATCCCGACAGCAGAGCACCATGCGTCGTGGAGTAAAACGTGCGATGTGTGGCTTCCCCTGCAAACAGGATCTGGAGCTGCAAAGAAGAGCCAGGGTTAGAATGGGGATGCAATTCAGACAGCAGGGTCTGGGCAGATAAACACACAGAAAATGGCTCACGAGCATCCACCAAGAGGTGGGAAAACACAGCTCACATACCTCCACCAACGGGCGAGGAAAGGGCTCGCGCAC